>NC_041394.2:238287749-238527749 GCF_900747795.2 Erpetoichthys calabaricus
CTCTGTGAAACTGCCATACTATTTAAAGCTTGAATGTTTTGTTTGCTTTACTTATTGTTCAATTTGAATTTGCTGTTTATGTCAGTAGATTCCTTCCCAGACTGGTTGATGTCACCCTCTACCTGCAATCTGACTAGCTAAAGGCTTAATACATTATAAAACATTTATGCCAATATTATGAATGTTATCCAGATAAACAAACTGAATTTTGCATTGGAATTATCCAAGTGATACATGAAATACCAGGCATCCTTCAAACAAAACTGTCAGTAGTAATAAAATCCTTCATTAGAAGAATAATCCATTTTACTACATAGTAGCTTTAAAACAAATTGGGTTAGTGGAGGAGGTTTACAAGTGCTTTATAGTAAAATTTATTTATATTTTTTTCTAGATGTTTCAACAGGTTTGAAATAGTTGTCAAAAATATTCACTACTGAAACATTATCACATTTCTATATGTTACCAGACACTTCAAATTGATAATTTGTTGTTGAACAATATGCTCCAAGGTAATAAATAATACCTTTTAATATTTATACAATTAACAGAGAAAGAAAATGTTATTGTTATATGTCAATTATACAGTATATTAATGCACTTTTCAACTGCAGATTTTTTAACACATTTATTTAGCTCAAGAAATGTGTATTTGTATTTTTATTTACTGAATGTGTGTTTACTTGTAATCTAGTTAATTTATATTATGAAAACACACAAATTTGACAATGATTTTCATCTGTACATCAGCAAAGTGCTTCGTACAGTAAATTATATTGCTATATCAAGCTAAATTTACATAGTGACGGAGAATAATAAATCAGCAATGAAGAAAGAGAAGCACAGAGCAGAAGAACTGGTCATAAACACTCAAGTTCCTTAAAAGCATTGCAGTTCATAGCAACTAATAATTAAAATGGAAGCTAGAAGAAGTTGGCTGATAGTACACACATGGGAGAAGAATTGCATTTAATAAGAAAAACAATAGGACAGTGTGACAACATCTTTTTCTTTGTTAAGGTGTGTTAACAGGGTCTCACAATGATTCCCTGAAAAATGGGCTTATCTAATTTCTGTGTTACATTTTGCACACAGTATATCTGTGGTCAGTGAAGTGATCAGTGTTTTTTATTTGCATTTAGCGGAAAAAAATTTTCCATTTTGGCAAGACTATACGGTATGTTAAATGGATGATACAGTTGTTACCACTTCTGCATTGTGGATGTGGCATCCTGGGTTTAAATCCTGTTCTCATGTCAGTATGGAGTTTGCATGTGTCTGCATTTGTTTTCTTCAGAGTATTCTGGATTTACTTCTAACCTGCCCTTTTTAAATAAAAGTAGTTTTTCAGCAATTCAGCAACTGTTTAAATAAATATTCTATTCTTGATATGCTTCAATCAGGATATAGAATAAATCAAAGTACTGAAGCTGCACTGTTTCAAGTAGTAAATGACTTACGAGTTAATGCTGACAGAGGCCATGTATCTGTTCTTGTTCTGCTAGACCTGAACGCAGCATTTGACACCTTAGAACACAGTGCTCTAATAAATCAACTTAGTCAGTGAGTGGGCAACTTAAGCTGTGTCTTAAATTAGTTGTGGTCATTAAAGTTCAGAGATCCATGGTATTAGGACTTCTGGGCCTGCTGTTATGTTATTTTCAATCTATGTGCTCTTATTAGGCTAGATTATCTCAAAATACAAGGTTAACTATCACAGCAATGTAGGCGATGCACAGCTTTATTTATCTATAACACTCAATGACCCTGACGCTCTGGGCTGTCTGACCCAATGTTTCTCTTGTATTTCTAAATGGATGAATAGTCATTTCCTCAAGCTAAAAAAACTGAAATCGTAGTCATTATGGTATTAGAAATAAGCTTGATCACTCAGCATTAAAAGTCAAGCTGGAAGGTGGAAAAGTGGTTAGGTCATGGACTCTAACGTAAACATCAAATCACATTTTAATTGTATTACTACGAATTTTTCCATTTAAGGAATATTGCAAAAGTTACACATCGTATAACATTGCAAGATACTGAGAAATTATTCACAATTTTGTTTTTAGTTGACTAGACCACTGTAATTAACTCCTAAATGGTCTACCTAAGAAAGACATCAATCGACTATAGTTAGTCCAGAATGCAACAGCAAGCATCTTAGCCAGAAAAAGAAAATCTGAGCACATCTGAGCAGTTTTCCCATTGTTCCATTGGGTACCTGTGTCTTTTAGAATTGATTTTAAAATACTACTAATGGTATATAAAGATTTGCTCCTTCCTATATCTTGGAGTACCTGTCCCTTCACATTCCAAGTTGTAACCTTACATCTTCTAACAGCAGCCTGCTTATTATTCCAAGAGATAATCACAAAAGAAGTGGTGAGGCAGCTATGCACCATAATCTGAAATACTTTACCAATAGAGATACACTAGGCAAACACTATAAATCAGTTTTAGAAAAACTCCCAAAAACCCAGTTTTTTAAGATGGCTTTTTCGTAGCTGCATTTTAGTTCTCCCCTTAAAGTAGATATGCATGGAATTATCATACTCTTCAATGAACCTGCAATCTTTCTAAATCTTTTCTCTGATTTCTTTTGTGGTTCTTCTGTGACAGCATTCTATGACACCAACACCTGTCCTGTGCAGCCACTGCGATGTTTGAATGAAACCAGATACGCCAAGCTTCCATGAGACCCACTGCGTTAAGTCTTAAAAAAACACAATAAAGAACATTTACAGTATATTAGGCAGAATTCCCAGTTGGGGCTGGATGATCTTTTGGCCTGGAACCCCTACAGATTTAGTTTTTTTCTCCAGCTTAACTGAAGTTTTTTTTTATTATTTCTGTCCACCCTGGCCAACTGACCTTATCGCCAGACTGTCATTTAGAGACTTAAAGGACAATTCTATGTATTATTATTCTTATCTAGTTTTATTTTTTTCATTTACATCTTGTAAAACAATTTGAGCTATACCATTTTTATGAAAGTGTTATAGAAATAAATGTTGTTGTTGTTGTTGGTGCTACCTCTTGCTTTTGAAGCCAACTACAAGAATTCATTAATGATTTTTACCAGTTCCCATCCATCACTTAGGTTTAAGGTTAACCTTTCCAATACATCTCAACTATTTTTGGGTATCAGTCTTTCTATAAGCTTTCCAGGACTTAAACCCTCTGTCTATTACAAGCCAAGCAACTCACACAGTTACCTTCTCTACAGCTCCTTCTATCTCTGGCATACTAAAAACTATCTACTTCTTTCCTAGTTCCTTAGATTCTGCTGCTGATGCAGTGAAGAGATTGACTTCTGTAATGAAGCACACAGAATGAGGAGTTTGTTCATTGATAGAGGATACCTTTCTCATATTGAGGACAGGGTTCTCAAGTAGACCTTGTAACATCTACTCTAAGAGGAACCCAATAATAAAACCTGCATCTGGCTGCTCCTTCCATTCCACTCTAACACTATCTCTCCCACAGGTCATTAAATAAAATTTCCCAATTTTGCAGACTGATCCTTTCACAGCAGCCTTTTTTTTCCTAACCCTCCCTTGATCTCCTTGTGTAAACCACCTACCCTACTCAAAATTCTCATCCGTAGCTCACTTCACAGAGGAGAGCCACATTCCTCACCAGACGTTTTGAGCTGTAACAGAGACCATTGTGTTACTTTCAAATATGTCATTAGCAATATCCTTGTATCTGGACGCTCTGGTAAATTCAGAATTGAACAATGGGTCTCTTACAAGTCTGAAAATCTTTTTTACTCCATTAATTGTAGGAAGAGTCCAGCCATCTACTGTATTCAGGTGAAACAGGGCGACAATTAGCAGACCGTTTCAGGGAGCATGTTCTAGCCATTAAAATTAAAGAAATTACAGTGCCTGTTGGAGAACATTTCATATACCTTTATCATAGCCACACTGATCTTTCTGTTTGTGTTCTTTCACAGGGCTTCATAGAGACGTCAAGCAAATGAAACTTTTTATTGGCTAACTGAAGCGATTACAATATGCAGGCTTACGAGACAACTGAGGCCCCTTCTTCAGGCAGGTTGTAATCTACAAGGCCCTGGCCTTGATCTCCCTCCTATACATGTTTGTTACCTGTCCTTTCCTTTTCAGTTGCATATTTGATGAAGGCTATATAGCAGAAACATTGTATCATTAACCTCATTTACTCCTTAGAGTGAAGATAACCTATAAACTTTTTTCCTTTGCAGATGTAGACTAACACAGACCAACTCTAACTCCCTTTTACAGTAGCCATTCCTTCACTGTCCCAATGGTGAACTCTCCCAGTTCGTCCTTAATTAGTCATTTTTAAATGCTAATCGGTTATTAGAGAAACCTTTATAATTGCATTAGCGCCTCTGAATCCTGTTATTCTGTTCAATGAAACAAGCATTCCTAAAGTTCAGTTTTGGGTTCAAAAATAGCTGAAATGAAGCAGCCTTCTAAAGGAACATATTGGTATATTTTTGTTTTGCCTAATGACTCCCGGATGCTCACTGTAATATTCATTTTTAGTCATCTTCCTTCCAATGTCTGTGTTTGTTTGCTCATTTTAACATTTTCTTTTTGTTTGCCACTTTCACATACAGTATGGGGTTTTCTTCAAAGTCCAGCATTCCAGATTTATCATTCCTCTGTAGCAGATGACACTGGGATTTTGCATGTACTTGAAGGAGAAACCAACTGAGGACATGTAATGTATTTGTTTCTCAAACTACAGACTTGGTTGTATTTATCCTCTCATGTGGTTGTGTACCTGGGCCTTCCCTTTTTTTTCTGTCCTGGTTAGACACAGTTTGCCCTGTTTTCTCAAGATAGTAATAGACTTATTTGTATGATATCTTATTTTTTTTTGTTCTTTTTTTCAATCTGTCAGATGGAATAATCTTTATTAAGACAACAAAACAATAGACTGACATTTTTCTTGAGAAAGCTATTGCATTTTGGCCAGTTCTGTACCCAGAACTGAACTTGAGGAATGCTTGTTTTCAGCGGTGCCAATGAAATAAATAAGGTTCCTCTAATAACCAATTAGCATTTACACATGTTTAACTAAGAATAAGCTAAGGGAGTTGACCATTGGGACACTGAAGGAAAAGGCCTTGCAGTCATATGCAAATAATAAATTAAAAACCAGACATTAATAGCCATTAACAAATGAAAGACTGGGCTGTATTTTTAAATTAATTTAATGTTATCTAGCTAAAAAGGTTTAATTTCTATCAAAAACATTACAATTTCTGAGTGATTCCAAACTTTTGACTGGTTGTATACATTTAGCTTACTCATAACTGCACTTTCTACTCCAATATATAAAGTACAAACAGCTGGAGGAATCCAAAGACACAGTGTAATTGTCTTACAGTTCTCCAGTGGTATCTTCAATGACTGTATGTCCATACTCAGGGCAGCTGGAGGAATTTCCAAGGCACAGGTGGAAGGAGCTGACTTCAGGCTGTCCATTCAAGTGGACTTAGCTTTAATAAGGTTGTGACAGCCTTATTTTCTCTTTGGTTCCAAAAAAGCAGCCAATCGAACAAGATTACCCAAACTATACAGTATATGGAATCAACTTTCTTGAGCCACTTTAACACATTCATTACTTTCTGCTGGCCACAAGACTCCCTATAATCTCCTGTTGTCAAATACTAAATTTGTTTGTGGCCCCAATATTTACAATACATTGTTAGGATTTTGTTATAATGTGTAAGTATGTAAGCTAAACAGTTAATGTTCCAAAAGCAACTAGGTTCACAGATCACAGTGCCGCATCAGTCACTAGTTGTTTTCCTTCTTTGGCCACAGGATTATTGTGTGCAATTTACGGCTTCAGATAAATGGAGGACATAATTTCACTAAGTCCAGAAAAGAATTTAAACGATAAGAAAAGACTGAAGGAACTGAATGTTTCATACAGTATTAAGTAAATAGGGGGCGGCACGGTGGCGCAGTGGGTA
Source organism: Erpetoichthys calabaricus (assembly GCF_900747795.2). Taxonomy (NCBI): domain Eukaryota; kingdom Metazoa; phylum Chordata; class Cladistia; order Polypteriformes; family Polypteridae; genus Erpetoichthys; species Erpetoichthys calabaricus. Next base: position 238,293,727 of record NC_041394.2, read on the forward strand.
GCGCTGCTGACTTGCAGTTGGGAGACCTGGTGACCTGGGTTCGCTTCCCGGGTCCTCCCTGCGTGGAGTTTGCATGTTCTCCCCGTATCTGCGTGGGTTTCCTCCGGGCGCTCCGGTTTCCTCCCACAGTCCAAAGACATGCAGGTTAGGTGGATTGGCGATTCTAAATTGGCCCTAGTGTGTGCTTTGTGTGTGGGTGTGTTTGTGTGTGTCCTGCGGTGGGTTGGCACCCTGCCCGGGATTGATTCCTGCCTTGTGCCCTGTGTTGGCTGGGATTGGCTCCAGCAGACCCCTGTGTTCGGATTCAGCAGGTTGGAAAATGGATGAATGGATAAGTAAATAGGTATTAGAAGGTTACATAACTGGACTGTTTAAAGTATGAAAATTAAGAATTCAGTTTATGATCAATATTACATTGAAATATAATTACTAGGGACAGATGCCACGTAGTAAAGCTCAAAGATAAATCAAATGTTACAGAATCACATTTTTAGTCTAAGAATTTTGAGCCATTTATTTTGCAGTGTTTGGAATTTAACCTTCAAAATAGATGGATTAAAGATTGTCAAATACAGTGGAGCCAAAACAATGGAACATAAACCCTCAAATCTCAGGCCAATATTGTTGCAAAACAGTAGATAAGAATGACATGACCAATTTATACTGAGCTTTACAGTTTGTTCTCATCTCCTTGTGTAACAACAGAGTAAAAGGATAGTTTGATGTCTCATAATATTCATATTGATGACAGAGTCATTTACACTATAAACCTGAGCACTATGGCATGATTCAAATCCAAACTAGAAAGAGGTAACAAATTTAATATTAGATGATAAATAAGTTAGGAAAAATAAAACTGTAAAAGCAAAGTATTCTTTGGCTCCCTGTTAGCCTGCATTGTAGAGAATGTTACGTTAAGATCAGGGACATTGAGGAGATTTAAGATACTGCAATGTTACCTAAAAGGAGTTTACAGAGAAGGCAGGATTTATTTTTTTCCAGGTAAAAGATCTAAGGGATATTTTTGAACAGAATTTCATCGTCTATTTTGGATCATTAATGAAAAGAAAGCTTACCTCATTAGAGCCCATGTTTGCCAGAGAGAAGAACATGTCTGTTTTCCCATTAAAACAGTTGCTGGGAAACACTATTGTGATTTTATATACACTATTTATTTAGCCTATATATTTGTCAGTTTGCATTATTTTAAATTGTGAATGAATACTCAATTTTTAATTTAATAGAATTCTGTCATATTGTCATATTAATGTTCAATCAAGGTGAAGGCTTTGGGATATTTATAGTTTTCTGCATCTGATATTAAAATACTTAATCCATCAATTTTCAAAACATAATTATGTATTTTTTACCAACTTTCATGGTAATCACCAAAAAAGGTAAAAGGCCTTATCTCATTTATCAAAATTTCATTGGTCTATGTTTTTATTTTATTCTAATTGAAAACATGACAGGCTGTATAATTCTGTGCATTGAATTTACATAAGTGCTGAAGTATGTGAACAATGGTGATGGGGAGTGTGTTTTTTTATTTATCCAGTGTTTTCTGTGTTCTATTTGTATGTACTAGGTTTATCCCATTAATAGGCAGCTCGGTGTAATCGTCTTTGTGCCAAAGCCAATATATTGTGCAAAACGATACATTAAAACAATGACAAGATCATAACTGGGCAATGTCTTTCTTTGTTACAGTGTGCGGTATAGCGCTCGTCATTCATTTTCCTGAAGAGTATTTTTGTAAGGCAATCAAACCAATAATTTAATCAAATGAACCGAATATGAAAAGTGCAGTTACTTCAGAGTTGATAGGAGAGGCAAATATATAAATGAGAAAATGAAACTTGAAACTATTATTACTCAGTGCTCTCCGGTGATAAAAACTGTATACATTGTCATCCAATGTGACCCCGCTTAGAGCAGCAGAGCTTTATTTCGATCTGTCACGAAGTCGCAGGGTTGTCAGTAGGCGCTAAGAACGGCGCATGCGTACTCGTCACCCCGGCTTCTCGTCCGCTCACTGCACCTGTAAACATTACGGAGGCGCCTGGAAACCGAGAGGTGCGGCTGGCGTGACAGGTACAACGCGTCTTCTGTATTTCTATCTGATGATTTTTTTTTTCCTGTTTCTTCTAACAGACCTGGTCAGAGTGAAGGATTATTTCAAGACACGATGGATGGCGCTTTCTGAAGTGGGAAAATGCCTCGAAGTGAATTTCCGTACCTCTTTTTGGGGACTTTATTCTTTTTGGGTGTATTACAAGGTAAGGGGCTCACCTGCTGTATGTGTTGGTTTTTCTTCCACCTATAACCACTTAACAGTCGTAAATATTTTGCAACATGCAGCTTTATCTGTATTTCATATAGACCCTTTCGTGAGGTTAATACTATATGCTTAGTATTAAACTTCAGAGTGTATATTATTATTATTATTCGATTTTAGGACATTGTCACTTATAAAAATATTCATTTAACTGTATGTTTGTGAAAGGTTTTATACTTTTTATTTTGCAGCAAATATGAAGATGTGCCTAAACGTCTACAACAGTATGCATAATAATAAAAACACCAAATGGGCAATCATTATTAGAACACTATCAAAATCATTTTATGTTGTTAATTCAATTTGATATATATGACTATCATTTTGTAAAAGAGCTGGTTTTAAACGTTTTAGTTCTGTTTACATTTTCAGCTCTCTGGATCGGAGATATTTATTCTGTTAGTCTTATACCATACCATACCATTTTTATTTGTTAAGCGCTGAAAAACACAGCATTACAACTGACCGAAGCGCTGTACAGTTAAAACAAGCAAGACTAAAAGCAAAATATTAAAAAAACAAACATTAAGAGAGAATTAAAACAGAGACACTAAAAAAACAGGTCAGGGGACCCAATAAAACAGAGAAATAGCAAAAAGCAAGTGGGAATAAGACAGGTTAAGAATTAAAAGCCAATGTGAAATACAGTGTAATGTTATTTCTTTATTGATTCATGCAGCATTTATCCATTCATCCATCCATCCATCTTCTAACTCATTACTTCAGTTCAATGCCAGTACATCTCAGGACACACATCCAATTAAAAATCTCAAATTAAACATATATCTTCAAAGTGAGGTAGGAGATCCAGAGTACCTGGAGAGCAACTCGAGCAAAATTGCGTTTACAGTTAAAACTCAATGCAGACAGTCTCTGGGCTGGGTTCAAAACTAGGCTCTTAGGGTGTGAGGCAGCGGTGCTAACAACAAAGCAACTATTCCATATTTTAAAGTATTTTGTACATAAAAAACTATAATACTCAAGCCTTATACTAAATCACAATTGTTTCTATATACTATGTACAGAAATTCTTTTTTTCTTCCCGTTTCTTTTTGTTCTGTACTTGGACTTTGTATGTACATTTCAAAACAGTCTACAGTATTCACTTACAAAGTATGTTTTTACAAATTTCATTTTAGTACTGAGAGTGGTGTTCTGTCTGATTAGAGTCCTTGTAGAAGAGTGTTTAGTCCATTATTTTATTTTGATACTGTTGTTCCTTGTGATGGACTCATTTTCAAAATACATCTACAAGGGTGAAGCGTGCAACTTACTGATTACCAATAAATGTGAAAGAATGTGCAGCTGTTGTTTCACATTTTATGATTTTTTAAACATAACTAACTTTACTCCTAATCAAGGATTCACTGGACACAATACAATAAACACAATACATTCTTTGACCCAATTCTGATACCCCTTTTAAGGTGTCTAGGATGTCAGATGACCCCTCATAATATTTTACATTAATTAACCATGTTAAGCTGTAGTACAGATGATCCTTCAAAGATGTATTTATGGGTTTTAAACAAACAATGCACTGTAAATGGAGCGTGTGATCCAGTAATGTATATAGTAGGTCAAAACTGACCCAAAGAACATTGCAGTGTTAAAAATGTGTAGCAAATGTACAAATATGTGATATTTGGAAACATTTTTGGTTTTTGTAAAGTTAGCACACTATACTAAAAGCTATCACATTTCTAATCTGAAAAGATTACATTTAGGACGTCTTCATAGGTTATGAATAAAAAATCCATTCAGTCAACAGTGTGTCAAAATGGTAACCTGAAAGATATGGCAAGGTAAAACATTTTTAGAAACTATAAAAATATGGTGTAGTTGAATTTTGTTACTGCTAATTTAAAGTAGGAGAACTCACAGTCACACATCCTGAGAGATTAAATTATTGTGTGTTTACCGATTTCAAATACAAAACTGTGTTAAATTTGGCCCAAAGACATTGTAAAAGTTAAGAGAGTGTTGCACCAACATTAACCACCAAAATAGTTTTTACAGTATGTACCTCTGATAAAGACACAACAAGTGTCTGGAACTGTAATGGAGAGTTGCAACATCATTCGGCTATGTTATGTTGATAATGGGGTAGGAGAATGCCACCACAGGCACTTTTACTGCTTGTTTGCATTTTGTGTACAGCTTTTTTTTTTAAGCCACAGGCTTAGAAATGGAACACAGGTACTTGACACCATAAATGAAATTTATGACATATAATTTCAACTGGCGTGAATTGCTCAAATAAAGAAGGAGTGGCATGCAATACTTCAGTGTGATAAATCAAAGTAACAGAACCACAGACATTACATCTATATTTATTTACTTAGCAGTCATTTTTTCCAAAGCAGCTTATAAATAAGGTCAACATCACTGAGTAAACGCCAATCTGGGGAATATTTAGGAACAAGTGTTACAGGATAAGGTTATAAAATTGATCATCACAAGTGAAGAGTTTGAGTAAAACACAAGCTTAGTTGTAATTCTGTGGTTACAAAAACCTAACAAAGCCATTTTCAATTAGACAGAAATTCATAGAAAAAGAGTCTTCAAATGTTCTTAAACTTACAAAGGTAGTCAGCAGTCGGAATGGAGGAGGGCAGCTTGTTCCACCAGCTACGAGCTATACATGAAAACAGCCTGGATTGAGATTTGATGCCATACAGAGGTGGCATCAACAGATCTGAGAGGGAGAAGAGGAGTACAGCACCTCACATGTGTCTCCATATATACTGTAGGTGCTGACCCATCGACTACTCTGTAGGCCATAATCAAAGATTTGAACTTAATTTATGCTGCTACAGAGAGACAATGTAGTGATCTGGAAAGAGGAATGACATGTGCCCATCACAGCTGGTTGAATACCAGACTTGCTGCTGCATTTGAAATCAGCTGCCAGCAGTGTGTTGCAGTAGTCCAGACATGTCAAAACCAAAGCCCACACCAGGACCTGTGCTCCATTCTGTGTCAGATTATGGCCTGATCTTATGGATATTGTATAGTGCATATCTGCCACATGGCCTTTGAAGGACACCTGGTCATCAATCACCACCCCAACGTTGCTGAAAAGAGATGGGGAGCTGAATAAACAGACAAGCTGGGATAACAAGAAGGTTAATCTTTGCCAGGTTAAGCTAAAGATGGTGCTCCTTCATCCAAGTTACAATATCAGTGAGACATGTGTCTGATGGTTCCTTGGATAGGCTCCAGCAGCCCTGTGATCCTGACCTGGTTAAGCAGATTAGGAAGATGGATGGATTGATTGATAGACAATGTTTTAAAACACAACCTGGGTAAAACAGCTTGTCTTCTATAAATAGTAAATTGGGTTCAGACCTGGTGACTGGGACAGCTATGGATAGTAGTTTACATTAGTAACATGTTCTTTTAAATGCGCTGTGACTATCTGAACCCTGTAGATGGGGACATGGTCATCCTTGAAGATTCCCTACTAGAATGAATTTAATTACCCAAAATTGCTTTTTATTTATTGTATTCTAGTTTACCTTCTAAGAGAAACTAAAGACTTACTCCATAACAGGTAAATGAACCATGAACCATAATAGTTGCAAAAGAATCTTCCTCTGTAAGAAACCATATACAAGCATTGGAACCAATAGAATTTTTGTGTATCACATATGTTCTTGTTCACCTGTTACAAGAAGAAGATAAAGGATTGACCTGATTTTTTTCCACTTCTCAGTAAATCACAATTATATTCTTGGCAACAGTTTACCAGAAAATGTCAATGAATAAGCCAGAACATGTAAAGTAAGATCATGGTAAGAAAAATCCATCAATTTGTAAAGTTGCACAAACTGAAAATAATATTTTAAAGTTTTGAAAACTATGACCATGACCCTTAACGAGGTATACAAACAATAATAAAGCTCTTGTATTTGACCCTCTGATTGGCACAATATTTTCCTTAAAACCAAGTCCAAACCTAACAGATACTGACTCGCTGATAGATTTAATGTCTAAAATTTAAGCTTCCTCTGGGTCAGATTTATTGTTTATCTTCATTCCCTCACATGTGATACAATCAGAGAAAGAGAGTCATTTATGTTAATTTCTTTGAAAACTGTGTTTGCCAAATGGAGAAAGTCAGTCAGTCAGTCAGTGTCTAACCTGCTATATCCTAATACACGGTCACAGGGGTCTGCTGGAGCCAATCCTAGCCAACACAGTGCATAAGGCAGGAACAAACCCTGGGCAGGGTGCCAGCCCACCGCAGGGCACACACACCCACAAACTAGGGACAAGTTAGGATCGCCAATGTACCTAACCTGCATGTCTTTGGACTGTGGGAGGAAACTGGAGCGCCCGGAGGAAACCCACGCAGACACGGGGAGAACATGCAAACTCCACGCAGGGAGGACCCGGTAAGCGAACCCAGGTCTCCTTACTGCAAGGCAGCAGCGCTACCACTGCTCCAGCGTGCCACCACAAATGGAGAAAGTTTCCTGTGAAATAAACCTTATTTGCATCTTTACACTTTTGTTGTGTGAATATGTTATGGAGTGGACAATTATCATTTGGAGATGGTAGGCACTATATTAAAAGCAGGCTGCAAGTTCTCTTGCTCTGAGTTTTTGCTCAGATGGACTATAATTAACTTATAAATCACTCACAACTGTCTTGCACAGAGCAGTGTTGTGAAACCCTGTGAAGAGCAATGCTGTAAGACATTGGTTTAATTCTATGTATTTTAATTCTATGTATTTTGTATATGTTCCTTTTTATGTATCTAATTCTATGCACATTTTCTTTAATTTTTTTACCTACACTATAGTCTTATATTGGAATGACCAGATAGTCTATAATTCAGAGATCATAATATTGGGAGTAATTATTTTCCCAAGGGAACAGTTGAAAAAACAAATAAAGCAACTTTGACAATATATATTTTTAGGGTCAAATCCTTTCGGACAAGCTGTCCATCATTAGAGTAGTAAACCAATTACCTGTGTGTAACATCACAAGCTATAAAACCCCATGTTGCTATCTGGCATAAAGAACAAATTGAGAGAGAGAAGAGAGAGACAACGGATACATCAGACAAACAGACAGACAGACACACATGCACTCACAGAGAGAGAGAGAGAGAGAGAGAGAGAGAGAGAGAGAGAGAGAGAGAGAGAGAGAGAGAGAGAGAGAGAGAGAGACTCCATACCATCGGAGACACTCAATCCACTTGGTTACTGAAGATGTATTAGCTCAAGTGCAGAAACTAAAATTTACCCAACAAGAAATATTTCTCTTCTGACACAGACATTACCTTTATTTTCAGGAAAGTGCTGCTTAAGCTTTTCTTACTTTGAAGCAAGGGTATATTTTTATTAGGGCTTTACATCCAGACTTTGCCATTCATTTATATTTTCTGCCATTTATTTCGTTAATATTTTTTCTGCTGTTATTCTTTTCATAATAAATACTGCATTGCTTTTCAATTTTTACATTTTGTCTTTACATCTTGAGTGATTGAAGTAATAAATCAGACATAGTGTACCTGGATTGGGGAGATGCCACTTTCTTTCCTACATGGTTAGCAGACTAAGGGGAATGCCCACAGTAAAAAAGCAGCATGGTGGGATTAATGTGTCATTATTGGGTAAATGGCATTAACCAAGGTGTATCAGCCTCTATATGTCTAGGTTATTCTTGGGATCATGGTGTATGAGTCTTTAAGCCTATGATATATTTGGGGACACTGTGAAGGTTTATCAGCCTTTATGTATCTGGGATATTCCCAGGGATCAAACAATATCAGGCTTGAGGTCTAGGTTATATCTTGAGATGTTGCTTAAGCTAGTGATTCCTTATTTGCAGTACTGAGGAGTGATAGGATGTGCAGTTATCAATCATAGTCAATGCTTATGTGGATAGGGCCTGTGTGTGTGTCTTTGTCTGTGCAGGTGTAGACCATCCCATAACAAACCTAGGGCATTCCATTAGCCCCACGATAGCACAGTATGTAATAAAAAGGTCTAGTGTTTTGGCCAAAAGTGTTCCTTTAAGAAGACATGACGTTTAAGTCAGAGATGACTGTGGTTAACCCTCTTAGGAAAGTGAATACTTTCTTGAAAGGGCCCTAAGATCAGAGACACTGATTTAGGATGTTGTTAAGAAGTTTATTTGTTAAAAACTGACAACCACAGTTTACCTGGGTCTTTTTCCTTGGATTGAAGAAGATATCCACTTGCTCATGTTTCTCTTGCTATAATATTAAAGGATTACAGGTAGGCTTGTCTCATCCAGCTGCTTCACTGATGAAGGTTGGTTTCATTTTCTCTCTTTTAGATTCTAGGAGAGAAAGGAACTGCAAAACTGCTACCTGAAGTTTACAAAGCATCTTTATCAGTTTTACCTGTGCTTCCCTCGCCTCTTCAAAAAATATGGTGTCTTCTCTTTCTTTTATTATACCCAGAGGGGGCTTTCTCTGACTATAGTTGTTCTTGTTACTTTCCTAGCAGGTTTTGTCGTCCAGAGTTCCTTGTGTCACATTTCTTGCAACCTTCCTTCCTCAATAAGTGAAATTCAAGGGTCTCCAAGTCCATGTTTGCATGACCTCTATCAGTATTTCTTTTCTGTTGCAGCTGGCTGTAATGACTGCACAGAACAGATGCATTTTTAACTAGGATGGAAATAATAATGATCCAAGGTCGAAACTGGGAGGACATGATTCTAATAAACAATAGTCAGTATGTGAGACAAAATCGTAAATTGAGAGACATAACAAGAGAGCCAAAAACCACATCACAGAACCTAAGCCAAGACACCAGATGTAAATCAAAGCTGAAGGGCAGAAAACAATTGAAAGAGCTCTATAACAGTGATGATGATGCTAAAGTTTTAAATTTTAGTTACAAACTTGGACAGTAAAAGAGTATATGATGCTGACTTTTATGCCATCACAGTAATTATGTCATATATCACACACTCCTCCAAGTCTTGCCCAGTAACAGCCTGACAACCCTCCATTACAAACAGCAAACAATGGTAGTGCCGATACTAAAAACAAAATGGCCTTTTGAGAGACATATTTCAAAATTAACATCTTCAAAAATTTCCTAAATCAGAAAAACAGACCAGACCATTAAATTCCTTGATCTCCAAAATACTGTAAAATGCTACTTCCATTATTTTCTGAGGCCACGGAAAAAGCTTTAAAAATAAATTAATTAAAATAAATATTCTAGATCATGACACTAGTGATTGCAACACTATGGGTATCCTTGACAAATGTGTGTATATAGTTATTTATTTATTTGTTTATTTATCTCTCTACCTATTTATATATTTATTTAAAAAGCCTGTAAAAAGCCAAATTTCCCCATGGGGCAAATAACGTTCTAATTAATCTAATCTTTGACTTTTTAGGACAACTAAGGTTTTAGTATTTATTTTGTAATATTATTAACCATTGTATTGTTGACAATAACACAATAGAATATTAGAACAATCTAGATGACAACATTCATTCCAACAAAGCTTGCCAGTCCTATCCACTTATTTCTTCCAAAATAACATCAAGTCTAATTTTTAAGGTCCATAATGTCCTCCTGTCTGCCATGCTAGTTGGTAACTTATTCTATGTGTCTAATTTTCTCTGTGTGAAGACAAACTTCCTAATGCTTATGTGAAATTTACTCTTAACAAGTTTCCCACTGTGTCCTAACAAAAGACACATACCGTTCACAAAGTATATACAGTATTGCATGCAAAAATATAAACAATTTTATACAATAAGTTTTTAAGTATTTGTTTAAATATAATTACATAGTATTTTTTAAATTTGCATTTTTTTGCATTTGTTATTATGACTGGCTGTTCAGTTAACTTATGACATGTGGATAGAAACTGTCCCTGAATTTATTGGTGTGTGTGCCAACAGTTCTGTACTCTTTGCCAGATGGAAGGAGTGAGAAAGACAATTGTGCAGGATGGCTGAGGTCTTTAATGATACAGTTTGTCTTTCTAAGGCAGCAAGTTTTGTATATCTTCTGAAGTGAACACAGTTGGGTGCCAGTTATATTCGGTGCCACCTTCACCATCCTCTGCAATGCTTTAAAATTTTGAGCCGAATAGGTGCAGTACCAGGATGTTATAGAGGCAGTGATGATGAACTCCACTGTGTACCTGTAGCAGGTCAAATGCACAGATGAAGAAATGTAATTTTTCCTCAGATCTCTGAGAAAGCAAAGGCACTAGTGAGGCTTTTTGTTGAGCCTACAATCCCCTGTGTAAGTTACAATTATCTTTTCTTGAAAATAGAATGATTGTAAAGAATATGAATTAGTAAACATAATTTCTGGGTTAATTTTGACAGAAGACATTTAATATTTAATTAACAGAAGACATTAGAAATGTAATTAATATGAAACATTTGTTCAACATTAATTGCAGCTGATATTTTATTTGTCTTCCTGTTTATTAGCACAAGCATGCAAAATTTAAAATTATTTTAAAAATTATTAATATTTAATCTATTGGACATGAAACTAGCATATGCAGGTTTAAAAAGAAGAACACCCAAATAAAAAAGAAGAAAAAAAAGACCCCACTTTACTAATCCACCCACTCTTACACCCACCTACCCACCCCCCCGCATTTGCTATTTATTGTCTTTCATTCCTGTATGTCTAATCATTTTCCTTTGATGATGACACCTGGTAGGTGTTGAAAGCTCAGGAATAAAAGACTATTTTAAGATATGTGATTAATTTTTTCTCCTTCTGTGGATTTTTAGCTATAAATATGCAAACTGTATCACAGACCTTTGCTTCTAAAGTGTAATGTGAATAAAAGTATATGCTGCATAACTAATTACAAATGTCATTCAACTACAACCAGCACCATGGACATCGACAGCAGTCACAGTAGACACCTTTGTGGTGAAAAAAGATTCCTATGGAGGTCGGCATTAAGTATCCACTTGAGTGTTGTAGCAACAAAGAACAGTGGGATAAACACATCTGGACCTGCTTAAAAAAAAACTCCCTTGTGAACACATTCTTCAAGGTCCAGATAGGTGATCAGTACAAAGTCATCTTAGTCACAGCACAGCATAATAATAAAACATTTCCTTAAGTAAAAATGATAGTTCTCCTGTCTGTTCCATCCCCAACTAATCTTCCAATTACATAAGCACAATCCCAGTCACTAACACATTTACTGTGTACCCTTCTGTCCATTAACAAATTAAGAACAAATTCCACCTGATTAACTTAATATTTAATACAGGTCATATTCCATTACAATGAAGTGCCAGGGACCTAAATAACATTTCGTTGTAATGAAAATTTCGTAGTAATGAGATTCTGTATTTGTCACAATAGTGCTTTCTTTAACTTGTGTCCAGGCATTTGCAATCATTTCAATAGCTTCTTTCACATTAGTTTTCATCTCCTCCTGTCTGCAAGTTATGCTGATGAGAATTTTTCTCAGCATTTCATTTGTGATAATACCTTTTCAGAGTGTGAATGATGCCCAAATCCAATGGCTGAAGCACTGCTGTGTAATTGGGTGGGAGGAGCATGCTGTGAGCAGCACAGTTATCAATCAGAAGCAGAATCTTTCTTTTCTTCTTCTTCATATTGTGAGGTTTCTGAACTCTTTTGGGACAAAAAACAATGAGACGACTCAACGAAGTGTGTCCCGAAGCGTCTGTGGAAGGTTGCTTGTCACAATGCTGCAGCGGTGCGCCGGAGAAGCAAATCCAAGCCGATCACTGTCGTGCGCCTGTCATTGATGGGTGATGCAATGAACATTATAATGCAGGGAACAGTATTACTTGGCCACTAACCTGGCCATGACCCTTGCCTGACTGCTGTGTCTGTGTATAAGACAGTGGTAGATCCCGTGCTGTTCCTGTTTCATGTTGAATAAAGCTGATTTTGCTAAAGTACTGAGACTCAGCCTCATGTTTTGGGGTGCAAGACAGTGACTCATGCGTCTCAATATCCTTGTCAAGTTGTCACAGCCAGTTTCCCAAAATGTCTTGAGTCATCCAAGCTCGCTGTTTTGCTTTATACTCGCAGGGAAGGAATGTAACAACGCTTAAAACACTGAAGACCGGTCAACTTGCCAATGATGAGAGGAATAACTGCTTTTTCAACGTCTTCAAATACAGCAATTTGCATACTTTTGCGCTAAGGCCCAAGGTTTGCAACCCGAGATTTCGCCAATGACAATGCCAAATTCACTGGCAACATCTTTTCTGTTTTTGACGGAAAAAAAGTTTTTTTTTTCTAATGTGAACTGTTGTCGTTTTTTCGCGTCTGTCATTTCTATAGAAATGTGACAATGAGTTAAATTCCAATGGATGTTTTTCAAATGTTGATGAGCAATAAGCAAAAGGTATCACTGAAAATCACAGAAAACAACAGCAAAAAACAGCACAAGGAAAGTTCAAAGAAAGAGAAAAATTTATAATGTTTCTGTTCGGGGATCATTGTGCACAACTGAGCTGCAACCACAGAACTAACTGCTCTGTGAATGATTCATTCTCTTGACTGCTCTGTGGATGATTCATTCAGGCATTTCAAGGTCTTTGGGGCATTTTGTTGTAATGAAAGTATCCACTGAATGTTCTTCGTAGTAATGAGATGTCTATAGACTTGTGTCATATGGGGAAACTGTCTGGACCGTAAAACACTTCGTTGTAATGAAAATTTTGTTGTAAAGATATTCATTGTAATGTAATTCAAACTCCTAACCCCGCAGTCATTAGCCATAACAATTGAAATCATCAGTCAAATGTTTAATTTTGTTATACACATGAAACAAGATGCACATTTACTTTTGATGTATCTTTATAAATTACAGATAAGAGGCAAAGGAGGGATATTTATGAGAAGAGAGTATTATGGTGAGAGAGATGTTGTGATCCATGTTACTAAAAGCCTCTTTGCAGCATTATGCATTCTACCAGTCAACATTTGTAAGAGGTATAATTTATAGTTTTGTTTTTTAACACTAAGTATTATTGGGCACAATCATTTGAAATGTATTGATGATCCACAAACTCGATTTTGTCGAGTTTTTGAAATCTGGTGATGCCATTCTAACAAAGCTTGATGAGTAAGGATTCAAAACGCTGAGCTGACGTGCGCAGTGGAAGTGACCCCTCTCCACCTACCGTTATTCAAAGCAATAAGCTGACATGTACAGTGGAAATGACCCCCCCTCCATCCAGCACAGTTTGAAGCAGTAAATTGACATGTGCACTAGAAATGAAGCATGGAGTGCAGTTCAAAGCACAGAGCACACATACGCACTGGAAATGAAGCATGGAGTGCGGTGCGAAACACCAAGCAGACATGCACACTGGAAATGAAACATGGAGCATGGTTCAAAGCACTGAGCTGAGATGTACAGTTCAAAGGATGCTTTGTGAAACATCGACACATTCTAAGCCATTGCGCTGTACATCATTGCGAGTCTACCTAAAATTTGACACTTAACCTTCTAGTAAAAAGTTTGTAATTTGTATTGACATTACAAACTTCTATAGTTCGGTGCCAGACTGAAATGACAATTTAGATAATGGCTGACAATTCATTATTGTTATTGTGGCTTGCTGCCATTTACTTTGTCTTATACATAGTTTCACTGGAAAATGTATTAAACTTCATATTTGACTGTTTGGAAACACTGGTGATGTACTGAATTTATATTGTAGGAAAACATAACATAAACTAGAGTCCAGCATGCTTAAATGTGTAGTTTCGTTTCTGATCTCTATAAAGCACTTCCCTTTTAGGACAATTCATTTTAAATAGTCTTAGCCAGTCAGTGCCTTCCAAACATCCAACATGACAGTGTGAACCTTCAATGTTAACGGCGTTAGCCGAGTGCTTCATTTAGTTGCATTGTTGGACCATTAAGTATTGTTTCAGTTACTATTTAGTTTAACAGATGGCTTACATAGTTCTTAAATCAATATGGAAATACACACACGACTCTTAAATTATATACTGAGATGCCTACATTTACAGTGTCCATTTTAGAATGTCAGAATTTTTACTTGTTCCTGTTATTGTACATTATAATTCCTCAGTGCCATATATTATTTGTTACTATTCACGAGTCCTGCTTCATTGAGATTCTGTCTAATATGCTGTATATGCAAACATTTTAAAGGAAGTGTTTATTGAATTGACTGTAGCAAACTTGTCATCTTCTTAAAATGACTTATATTATATTGACAATTAATCATAAGATCAAATATCAAGGAGGCTGTGAGTTTGTGTGGATTTTATTTTTTGTTTGTGACATTGTTTCAGTACAGAATGTGTGCTGTTAATAATGCATTCTGTCCTAAATAACAGCTCACAAACTTTTTAGATATTTCCTAAAGGCCAATGCTTCTTAGTTTGTTTATTAGCATATTTTGACATTGTCTTATTTTAATGTAATCTGAATTATTTTAAATGTATTGCACATATTCATTGCCGGGCGGCACGGTGGCGCAGTGGGTAGCGCTGCTGCCTCGCAGTTGGGAGATCTGGGGACCTGGGTTCGCTTCCCGGGTCCGCCCTGCGTGGAGTTTGCATGTTCTCCCCGTGTCTGCGTGGGTTTCCTCCGGGCGCTCCGGTTTCCTCCCACAGTCCAAAGACATGCAGGTTAGGTGGATTGGCGATTCTAAATTGGCCCTAGTGTGTGCTTGGTGTGTGGGTGTGTTTGTGTGTGTCCTGCGGTGGGTTGGCACCCTGCCTGGGATTGGTTCCCTGCCTTGTGCCCTGTGTTGGCTGGGATTGGCTCCAGCAGACCCCCGTGACCCTGTGTTCGGATTCAGTGGGTTGGAAAATGGATGGATGGATGGATATTCATTGCCTGTATATATATGTCATGTTTGGTGAGAATAAAGAATAAGGTAACAACACAAATAGTAGTTATGGTGCCTTTTTGTAATTAAAAAAAAAACTAATCATTTATCTGAAATGTTATATTTTGTATTTTTATGTTTGGCAATGGAATGTTTCAGTATACATTCTATTTATTCCACCTCTGATGGTGTACATTGTCAGTATTCTTCATTGCAGTTAGTCACAGTGTAATGTGTGCCGGTGTGGCTGATAGACTGAGGGGCAGCAGATGAGCTCAAGTAATGGATGACAAGACACCTTCTCACAATGATGCCTAAGCTGTTCTCCTAAATATTCCCATTTTGTGCTTTTTTCATTATTGTCATATTATTATTATTAATATTGAACACGTATGTAGAGAAAATGTGTATGACAGGAAGGCCAGTAAAGCCTTGAATGAAACTCAATGTTGATGATCCATGACAAGTGACAGCAGGAGCCTGCTTTGAATAACAGAAAAGGAAAGAAACAGGGAAACGCTAAATGTCAGAGACTGGGATTGCATAACTGGAAGATGGGTTAAGAAAATATAAACAAGAAATGCTCAGTCTTAAATAATTCTATTTACATAAATAATTTATTCTGCTGTGCTGCAGTTCGGTTGACTTTTTATTTACTGATCCCTTGCCAGCCTTTGACAGGATGTATTCACAAGGGACAGATGTTGCTGACAAAGTCAGGTGCCTTTTTGAAAGTCTGAGTCCAGATGTGCTTATCCAGCTGCTCCTGCTTGTCAGTATTTGAGTGATCTTTATGTCCACCTCTGAATGAATTTGTAAAGTTTCTTTACAACTTTTTTTTGTCTCATTAACAAATAAAATACTAGCTTCACTGAATTGAAACTAGAAATTAGTATAAACAGTGGTAATTTTGGGGTATAAATATAATTTCACCATGTAGCAGATCCTATAAAAGTGGTAGTTTCAATCAGATTTGAATGTAACAGTTTGATCTGTAATCTTGTACTGTTACAAAATTTTGGAGGGTTTAGATCAAAAGCAATACTATATGCATTGAATCATGGTTTACTTTAACTTAATACATACAGCATTGACTTTTACAGGCTTATGCACTGAATTACATTTTTATTAGGGGTGTACGATTCTGACAAAATTAATAATTGAGTATTATTGCTGTAGTGTCCTAGATTTTAAGCTTTTTATTTTATTTTATTTCTGCCCACACAAACAAGATGAACTTAATTTTCCAAGGACAATTAACATCAAAGCATCTCCTCTTCCTGAATTGTACCTCACTTTGAAAACATCTGTGTAAACAAGGCAGAAGACCAGAATGATGCCACCGCCGTACTTTATAAACAGTGAACAGATGGATGCCATGGGACTAGGAATTGCTAAACTAGTTTACAGCTTGGGAAAGGAAGGAGTCCTTTCTTGATTATTTTATGGCATGCATAAACAGATCAAAAACTCTGAGCAAACTCATTCATCATATTGACAACCAGCCAATCAGGTGTATGTAATGTCACCAGTCTTGAAACCCCACATGGAATTTAAAAATAAATAAGGCTTGTCTGACAGACCAAAAAGGAATGACAACAGAAAGGATGTCAGAAGAGGGTGATGTGACCAAGAGATGTAACTGTTTCATCTGAACTTCAGCAAAAGCATCTAATGAATAACATTGATTACTAGATCAAAAACCGCAACCCAGCCACAGGGAATGCACAAACCAGTGTATTTCTTCGTGCCGGTCCCAAGCCCGGATAAAAGGGGAAGGTTACGTCAGGAAGGGCATCCGGTGTAAAATTTTGCCAAATCAATATGCAGGCAACAATACATATTTCCATACCGTATCGGTTGAGACCCGGGTTAACAACAACCGCCACCAGTACTGTTAGCCAACAGGGTGCTGACAGAAATTGGGCTACTGTTGGCTGAAGAAGAAGAAGGAGAAGAAGAGGAGGGAGACATGTCCGGAGGCAGGAGGAGAGGAGGAAAGTAAAGAGAGTGGAACTGAGGGTAAGAACTTTGAATGTTGGCAGTATGACTGGTAAGGGGAGAGAGTTACCAGATATGATGGAGAGAAGGAAGGTTGATATATTGTGCGTGCAAGAGACTAAATGGAAGGGGAGTAAGGCCAGGTGGATTGGAGGTGGATTCAAATTATTCTATCATGGTGTGGATGGGAGGAGAAATGGGGTAGAGTTATTCTGAAGGGACAGTATGTCACAAGTGTTTTGGAGGTGAAAAAAGTGTCAGGCAGAGTAATGATTATGAAGCTGGAAATTGGAGGTGTGATGATAAATGTTGTTAGTGCATATGCACTGCAAGTTGGGTGTGCAATGGGTGAGAAAGAAGATTTTTGGAGTGAGTTGGATGAAGTGATGAACAGTGTACCCAAGGGACAGAAAGTGGTGCATGTTGGTGAAGGGAACAGTGGAGACGAGGAGGTGATGGGTAGGTATGGTGTCAAGGAGAGGAATGAAGAAGGTCAGATGATAGTGGATTTTGCCAAAAGGATGGACATGGCTGTGGTGA
Source organism: Erpetoichthys calabaricus (assembly GCF_900747795.2). NCBI lineage: Eukaryota > Metazoa > Chordata > Cladistia > Polypteriformes > Polypteridae > Erpetoichthys > Erpetoichthys calabaricus. Next base: position 238,311,453 of record NC_041394.2, read on the forward strand.
ATACATATTTTAAGAAGAGGGAGGAACATAGGGTGACATACAAGAGTGGAGGAAGATGCACACAGGTAGATTACATCCTATGCAGAAGAGTTGATCTGAAGGAGATTGAAGACTACAGAGTGGTGGCAGGGGAAAGTGTAGTTAAGCAGTATAGGATGGTGGTCTGTAGGATGACGTTGGAGAAACTACAGCAGATGTAGTAAGGGTGACAGCAAGAAGGGTGCTTGGCGTGATATCTGGAAAGAGGAAGGAGGAAAAGGAAACCTGGTGTTGGAATGAGGAAATACAGGAGAGTATACAGAGAAAGAGGATGGCAAAGAAGAAGTGGGATAGTCAGAGAGATGCAGAAAGTAGACAAGAGTACAAGGAGATAAAGCGCAAGGTGAAGAGAGAGGTGGCAAATGCTAAAGAAAAGGCATATGGTGAGTTGTATGAGAGGTTGGACACTAAGGAGGGAGAATAGGACCTGTACCGATTGGCTAGACAGAGGGACAGCACTGGGAAAGATGTGCAGCAGGTTAGAGTGATAAAGGATAAAGATGGAAACATACTCACAAGTGAGTAGAGTGTGTTGAGCAGATGGAAAGAGTACTTTGAGAGTATTGAGCTTATGAATGAAGAGAACAAGAGACAGAAGAGGTTGGATGATGTGGAGATAGTGAATCAGGAAGTGCAACGGACTAGCAAGGAGGAAGTAAGGACAGCTTTGAAGAGGATGAAAAATGGAAAGGCCGTTGGTCCAGATGACATACCTATGGAAGCATGGAGGTGTTTAGGAGAGATGGCAGTGGAGTTTTTAACCAGATTGTTTAATGGAATCCTGGAAAGTGAGGAAAAAAGTAAGTTAAGAAGTGAGGTGATGATTACTGAGAAGCAGTGTGGTTTCATGCCAAGAAAGAGCACCACAGATGCGATGTTTGCTCTGAGGGTGTTAATGGAGAAGTTTAGAGAAGGCCAGAAGGAGCTGCATTGCGTCTTTGTGAACCTGGAGAACATACGACAGGGTGCCTCAAGAGGAGTTGTGGTGTTGTATGATGAAGTCAGGAGTGGCAGAGAAGTATGTAAGAGTTGTACAGGATATGTACGAGGGAAGTGTGACAGTGGTGTGGTCTACGGTAGGAGTGACGGATGCATTCATGTTGGAGGTGGGATTACATCAGGGATTGGCTCTGAGCCCTTTCTTATTTGCAATGGTGATGGACAGGTTGACAGACAAGATTAGACAGGAGTCCTCATGGACTATGACGTTTGCTGATGACATTGTTATCTGTAGTGATAGTAGGGAGCAGGTTGAGGAGACCCTGGAGAGGTGGAGATATGCTCCAGAGAGGAGTGGAATGAAGGTCAGTAGGAACAAGACAGAGTACATGTGTGTAAATGAGAGGGAGGTCAATGGAATGGTGAGGAGCAAAGAGTAGAGTTGGTGAAGGTGGATGAGTTTAAATACGTGGGATCAACAGTACAGAGTAATGGGGATTGTGGAAGAGAGGTGAAAAAGAGAGTGCAGGCAGGGTGGAATGGGTGGAGAAGAGTGTCAGGTGTAATTATTGACAGACGCGTATCAGCAAGAGTGAAAGGGAAGGTCTACAGGATGGTAGTGAGACAAGCTATGTTATATGGGTTGGAGACGGTGGCACTGACCAGAAAACAGGAGACAGAGCTGGAGGTGGCAGAGTTAAAGATGCTAAGATTTGCATTGAGTGTGACGAGGATGGATAGGATTAGAAATGAGTACATTAGAGGGTCAGCTCAAGTTGGACGGTTGGGAGACAAAGTCAGAGAGGCGAGATTGCATTGGTTTGGACATGTGCAGAGGAGAGATGCTGAGTATATTGGGAGAAGGATGCTAAGGATAGAGCTGCCAGGGAAGGGGAAAAGAGGAAGGCCTAAGCGAAGGTTTATGAATGTGGTGAGAGAGGACATGCAGGTGTTGGGTGTAACAGAACAAGATACAGAGGACAGAAAGATATGGAAGAAGATGATCCGCTGTGGCAACCCCTAACGGGAGCAGCTGAAAGAATAATAATAATAATAATAATAATAATTAATTTTTTGCATTTATATAGCGCTTTTCTCACTACTCAAAGCGCTTAGCAATTGCAGGTTAAGGGCCTTGCTTAAGGGCCCAACAGAGCAGAGTCCCTTTTGGCATTTACGGGATTCGAACCGGCAACCTTCCGATTGCCAGTGCAGATCCCTAGCCTCAGAGCCACCACTAGATCAAAACTGCCCTAGGACACAACCAATCCTTGACATTCTTCGTAAGCTTTTTCTAAAGACTCTATATATCCAAATTTTGCTATATATTTTCCTTTATACATTCCTCTGCTGGTATTATTGCTCTTTAATAAGTAGCAAGTTACTTTTAACTTTCTATACTTTGTCTTTATATCTAGAGTGATTGAAATATTTAATTGAAAATTAAGACACTCGTATGGGGAGTAGCCACATTATTTGCCCATAGGATTTATCAAGGCTTAGAGGTCGCTCCTCGAAAGAAGGGACAACTGCGGTAAAAAAGGGCATATTGTTTGGTTGGTAAATGGCATAACCAAAAGAGCTGCGCTTTTAATTGTGTCACGATAACACCCGCATGTTTGTCAGTGCTGATGATAGTAAGTTCTTAAGTAGAGAATCCTATAGAATATTGTGAAATTTATTAAGGCTCCATTGTCTACTTAACGATATTTAAGTAAAGACTACTATAGAATACAGTATTGTGAGATTTATCTCCTTTGTCTATTTAAGGATATCTGCATGTGAATGTGAGGGGGATCTAAGCGGTATATTGCAGGGTGACTAACAGGCTTTCTTTCACCTGAGACTTTATCTACAGGAGGATCTCTATGTGTATGTGTATTTGTATGTGTGATAATCTTAAGGCGCAAGCATAGACCAACCTAGTAACAGACTTGGGAAGTCCTACAGAAACCCACGATAATACAATTGCCTTTGATATTCCAACTGTGAAATTTAATTTCAACTAACAGTACAATGAAAATGCATCCTGTCTTGCGAACTGCATTTCTTGTATTGTCTTTACTCACAGTAAAGTACAACCATCATTGTGCAGGGAACCACTTAAAACTAATAATATGAAATTGTTAAATGCTGGATTAGTTAAAACCCTAAACCCTAATTGTTTAATAATGTTTATTTATTATTTGCTACAATAAAGATACGGGCGGCATGGTGGCACAGTGGGAGTGCTGCTGCCTCGCAGTAAAGAGACCTGGGTTCACTTCCCGGGTTCTCCCTGTGTGGAGTTTGCATGTTCTCCCCATGTCTGTGTGGGTTTCCTCCCATAGTCCAAAGACATGCAGGTTAGGTGGATTGGCGATCCTAAAATTGTCCCTAGTGTATGTGTGCCCTGTGGTGGGCTGGTGCCCTGCCTGGGGTTTGTTCCTGCCTTGCACCCTGTGTTGGCTGGATTTGGCTCCAGCAGACTCCCATGACCCTGTGTTAGGATATAGCGGGTTTGAAAAAGACTGACTGACAATAAAGATATAGCACACATATCTTTGTCACTGTTTTTAATACGGTAAAGCAGCAGTAAGTTACTGATATACAAATATTTATATAATAAAATTTAACTATAACACAAACATTCCTCCTTTCATTCATTCCTTGTCATCACCACCAACACCATTCAAAAATGTAAAATGTGGAAAAAAGTCACACATGAGAATCTTAAATTGGGGTTCTGCTGTAATAAGAAAACAAATGCTGCATGAAAATCTTAAATGACAGTAACGTGATAGGTCTGGTATACTGGTATATAAAATCATTAAATGTAATAATATTAATCTATAGTAAGCTTGAGAAATATTTCCATAGTAGCACACTGTTATCTAATGCTACCACACTCAGTCCTTGAGCAATGGTATCCCACCTCTTGAGGAAAGCGTTGTAATGAAAAGTGCACTCATTTAAGGATGCAGCATTGCAAGAATCTCCTGTTCAGCGTATATTCCTGATAAATATAATGAAATGTTAGGCTCACACATGCTTTCATAGTTCTACACAAACTCAAATCAGTTGTGGCTGCATAAAATAATGCTTGTTTTAAGATCTATTTTGATTTTTGTTTGTGATTTGGATTACAGGGAATGCAATGTGACTTTGGAAGAATTATGACTTCTCTTACCCTGATTGTTGATCATTTTTTAAAACTTGCTTTGCACACAGATTTATTCAGAGCCTTTGTGTTTTAATAAGGAAAACACAATGACTGCTGTTATCTGATTTTACTTTTGCTAGTCTACTGTATACAGAGATGTGTTAATGTAAACAAGTAAATGAATGGTTATCTGTGTCACAGACCTAATATTATAGGGACTTGGTGCTGCTTGCATAGCTTTCATGGACTCTTCATACTGGACTATGTGGTTGTGTTTTAAATGGCTGTATAAATGTTTACCTGCAGTGGTCTAAAGGAGTTTCTATGGTACATTTTTTAAAACAAAATATTTCCAAATTACAGGCAATTCCCTTTATTTTCAAAAAATAACACTGATAACATAATATAATTATGAGGGATGTTTAAAAAGTTTCCGCACTTAAAAATATGTAAACTTTTACATAATGTCCCTCATACATATACTAGTGCAGTACATAAAAAACACATGTTTTTAATAGGATTTTACAATATCATGCAGTTGAAATTGAGTTAAAATAGTCTTGTGGCCAAAATAGCTTTTACTGGCACATTTCAAATTTCATCAATTGAAGTCCTGTTATTAGTTGTTGATTTTGGAGTGTCTGTGGTTAATTGTAGCTTAAATTTCTTAAACATAAATGTTTGAAAGAATACCCAAAGGACAGATACTATTGTACATTAAGACTAATGGAATTTCAATAATTTGGATTGGGAATGTGTTTTGATGTCAGGAATGGCTAATGGAGATGTAAAAGAGAAAAAACATACAAATATTTAAAAGAGTAAATTAATCCATAATTCATGTCACACAGAATGGGTTTCTTTTTTAAAAGAAACATTTCAAAAATTTGCCAAATGCTTTTTAAATAGTAGTTTCTGAAATTTCAAACGTTTGTAAAACTCTTTTGTTTGAAATATCTTAATATTCATTTAACTTTCCTGACCAATTTCCATAAAATGGGTCCACTGGGAGCTTAGTTGTTTCATGTGTATTGGTAGACACACCAGATGTGATAGCAACAAATAAATTCTCGTGCGTTTTATGCAAACCTACCTTACAAAAGCAATCTCTGCTTTGTTATTTTCTCCCGCCATTCAAGTAGAATAAACTGCATAGAACACAATTAAACTTGTACGCAAGCTTAACTCTTCACTTCACATCAGAGTGACAAAACCATTATGTAAAAATCTAATATTTCATTGGGACAGCACTTTGGCAAAAGACAGTTTTCAGATAAAGTGTACACTTTCAGTTCAAGAGCTATGCTCCATATATTTTTCTTGCAAATGTAACAGTGATGTCACCCTGCTGTAGGTCTGCTGCAAAACAAAAGCAAAATTTCACACTAGAGAGGAAATAAAGCTGACAGGCCCTATCCTAACATTTCTCGATTATGTTTACCTCTTTTGTAAGTCACATTGGATAAAAGTGTCTGCCAAGCAAATAAATGTAAATGTAAATAAAGCCAGTACTGGTAACAGAGATGTGTGAGTTCAAGTGTACCTTTATCCTCTTTTACTTAATATGCCAATATTGTTTGAAATTAATGTTAAAAACTGTTTACATAAATTATTTACAGAAAGCTTACTATATGTAATATGGTACAGTAAACTATGCTATGGTTTGCCTGCTGTCTAAATTGTTACAATGTAATAAATTGATCTCTTTAGAAAGAAAAAAAAAAGTTTGTGAATTCTGACCATAGACTTGTTGTTGCTACTCTTAGGATCCAGCTTAGATCCAGTAGGTTACCACCTACTAGGAAAATGAGTCTGGACTTGGCCAGACTCCGAGACCAGGCTGTTTCTAATGAATTTGCACACAGTTTGTGTGAGGAACTTGCAACTGCCGATCCTAATGTGATGTGGGAGACCTCCCATGACAAGACCCTGAAGGTTGCTGAGGGTTGTGTTGGTGTTACCGGTGTTCCCAGAAGGAGGTGTTTGATCTCGCAGGGCGCCCTGAATATCATCGAGAGGAGTTGCAGCACAAGGCTCAATGGCAACTCTGGTCTGTACTGGGGACTGAGAAGGACAGCTGCGAGAGCTCTGAGGGCAGATAAAGAGGTGTTTGTTAGAGTAAGAAATCTATGAGCAAGTGACACACCATCTGTGGTCTAGCGACCCACGTCCTGCTTACAGAAGAATCAAAACATTACGCACATCTAAATTTGTTCCTCGTAGAGTCGCAGTCAGGCGGCTGAGGGAACGGTCCTTACGAATGACACTGCAGTTGTGACCTGTTGGGCTGGCTACTTTGAGCAGTTGTTCAAAGCTGATCTCCTGGGTAGGACATCGGATATCTCTGGGTTCACGGTCCTAGGGGCTGATCCTCCAATTAGCTGTGAACCACCCAATCTCACTGAGATTGCATAGGTGGTGAACCAGCTGAGGGTGGGGAAAGGCTGCAGGGATCTGTGGTATCCGGGGTGAACTTCTCCAGGCTGGTGGTAAGGCTGTCCATGTGGCATTGTAAGCAATCTTTGCTTCAATTTGGGAGACTGGCATCATCCCAACTAACTGGAAACGGGACTTGTCATCCTTATCTGGAAAGGGAAGAGTGATCACCTGGATTGCAGCAACTACAGGGGGATAACACTGCTCTCGGTGCCAGGTAAAGTCCTTGCTAGAGTCGTTCTCAATAGGATCTGTGATCACTTGCTCACCTACCAGTGACCGGAACAGTCTGGTTTTATGCCTAAGAAGTCTACCATCGACCGCATCCTGCACTGAGGGTTCTCATGGAGCGCAAACGCGAATATCAGCAGAGTTTCTTTGCAGCCTTTATCGATTTTCGTAAAGCGTTTGTCTCAGTTGATCGAGCTGCCCTGTGGGACATCCTGAGGGTTTCCGGGATCCCCTCGAGGTTACTGGATATCATGGCCGGCCTATACACTGGTACTGTGAATGCTGTGCAGAATGGAGGCAGGACTTCTGCATTTTTCCCAGTTGTTTTTAGGGTTCGTTAGGGGTGTGTTCTTACTCCTACTCTGTTCAATGCTTGTATGGACTGGGTGTAGGGCAAGGTCGTGGGATCCAGCGGCTGTGGGGCATCTGTTGGTGAAGAAAGATTCGCAGATCTTGACTTTGCTGACAATGCTGTGATATTCACAGAGTCAATGGAGCTCGAGAGACTGAGCAAGGAGTCTGAGTGTCTGGGCTTGTGAGTGTCCTGGATAAAAACCAAGATCCAGGCCTTTAATTACCTGTTGAGTACAGCCATCAGCAGTGTGTCTGTTTGTGGAGAGAGTGTCGACCTTGTCGAGAAGTTTACTTACCTTGGCAGTGACATTCTTATGAAGTCAGTAGACAAATTGGTAGAGCATGGGGGGTCATGAGGTCGCTGGAAAGGGGTGTGTGGCACTCCCGATATCTATGCAAAAGGACGAAGGTCCAAGTCTTTAGAGTCCTGGTGCTTCCTGTCTTGCTATATGGTTGTGAGACATGGACGCTATCCAGTGACCTGAGATGAAGACTGGACTCCTTTGGTACTGTGTCCCTCCAGAAAATTCTTGTGTACCGTTGGTTTGACTTTCGAATGAGTGGTTGCTCATGGAGTCCCGAATGAGGCAAATTACCTGCATTGTGAAGGAGCGTCACTTACGGTACTATGGCCATGTGGCGCATTTCCCCGAGGGTGATCCAGCTCATAAGATCCTCATTGTTGGGGACCTGAGTGGCTGGACCAAGCCAAGGGGACGCCTACATAACTCCTGGCTGTGGCAGATAGAGGGTCATTTCCGGAGGGTGGGACTGGGCCGCGTGTCTGCCTGGGGGGTTCCAACCGGGATCCTAAGTTGTTTCGTTGTGTAGTGGGTGCGGCAACGCACTGTACCAGTGCATGCTCCCCAATTCGACTTGACTTGACTTTACAAAGAAGTGAATGTCCAAGGAAAGGAAAAAAATCTTTAAAAATAACATTCTCAAAACTGCTGTATCATCAGAGAAACAAGAGGCCAGAGCCTATCCTGGCAGTACTTAGTTCAAAACAAAAACCAAACCTGGAGGCCCAGCCTATTTTATATTTATGAATTAATAGCAAAAATGTATTATTTCATTACAGAACAATATTATGAAGATATGGAATAATTCTTAGCCTAGTTTCTCCGCAGCTCTGAGGCAGGAAAAAAATATACTGTATGTGGAAAATAGAAGAAAAACATTTTGCTTTACACCTTTTACCCATAGGATACACTGTCTCAAAAAATGCATTTGAGTGTAATATTATATATTCGGTTTTTCCTGTTCAATTACTTGAAATTCTAAATGTTGGACTGCTCAAAATACTGTATTTTAAAATGTGTTATACTTTATATTTTACACATTAGCTATGTGCACCTTTCACTACTGCTCTCTTTGTTTAAAAAAAAAGTAGGGATTCTTTGTTAGCAGACTAAATCTTGTTTTATTTTCCCTTATAGAATCAAATGGACAAGTTGTTTTCACTGGCTTACCAAATTCAGCCAATATAAATCCATCTTATATTTTGCCTGTCAATGTTGCCGCATTTCAGGTTTCTACACCTGGCACTCTGTCTGGTAATCCGGTCATAATCAACTCAAATCCTCTCACTCAAGCCTTTCAAGTGTCATGTACGAGTTCCACAAATTGTGAGGTATGTTGTTAAAAATTTATTTATAACTAAATTATACTGTATATTAAAAACTGACATCATAAATTTGTTTGTTGATTTATTGTAATATGCCAAATTTGAGCAAATGTTGTATACTGTTCTTAAGCATTGATTTTGATTAATATGTTTGCAGTTTCAAACATGTTCTTTAGTTTATCTATGCAGTGCCAAAAGTAAAAGTGAAGAATAAAATGAAATGAATTGTGAACACTTTTTGCCATGAGTTGTTTGTTATGGTAATAAACTGGTACTTGTGACAAATAAAATTCAACTACTGTACTGTATATTGTGAATCCCCAAGACCTGACACAACAGACACAGTCCAGCACACACAAGTCTTTTATTAAAGTATGGGAAATGCTTTCCTTTTTGGTTTGCCACCAGCAATGCACAGTACAAAGCACAATCAAGCACAGTCCAACACATTAAAGCATACAGCACTTTGCACTTTCTCTCTCTCTTCCGCCTCCACTTCTCCCTCAAGCTCTGTCCTCTTCCTCCTGACTCTGACTCCAAATGGAGTGAGGCAGCTCCTTTTATAAAGCAGCTGGAAGTGTCCCATGATCTCCTTCCGGGCGTACTTCTGGGTGTGATGGCAGTCCTGTAGCGAAGGGCACAACTGTCCCCCATGTGCTCCCTGGTGGTGGCCACGGGTCCCAGTAGGGTTGAGCTTCCATTCTCCAAACCTGTGGTGTCGTAGCAAGCCATGGAGAGTTCCCTCTGTCGTCCCAGTGAAGGTACTGCCCTGTGCAAGCTCTTTCCCCCAGTCCTTCTCTTAATAAGTCCCGGCTAGGTAAGAGTCCCAGTTGTCCATTACAACATCCAGGTAAAGAGACTATTATATGTCTTTATTTTGTAACCAGAACAGGGTGATTATGATAAGTAAGATAAAAGACTACTGGTTTTGGTGAACTTCCTCTGGTGGCCCATGCTAAACAAACTGCTATTTCAAAATTAATTTTAGATATCTAAAAATTAAGTTCAGCTTTCTAATTATACTTTGAGGTATCTCAAAAGTGTTTGAAGACACCTCAAATATATTTTCAGATATCACAAAATAACTTTCTGTGCATTCATGAGAGCTCACATACATTTCAGATTGACCTTATGACATTTTAAGATATCTCAGAATGTTGTATTTTTTATAGGTTTTCCTTTTGATTTTAAAATATCTTGAAATGCATTTCATATGCCTCAGAATGCGGAGGAAGCTATTTTAAGATATCTGGAAAAGGATTTAAGATATCTTTAATTGTATTTTAGGTATCTGAAAATGATCTTCTCATATCTTGAAATAGCTTCATTTTAAAGGTATCTTAAATAAAAAGTATCTTCACGTGTGTTTCATATACAGTATATTGAAATAAAACTTGACATATCCTAAAATACATTTTGAGAAATTAAAAAATGTATTTTAAATGTCTTAAATGTAAGTCACTATGAAGATGTTGCAAATGCATTTCAAGATATTTGGATTACAATTCAAAATATATTGAAATGACAGCAAGAATTTTGAGTTATCTCAAATAAATTTGAAATACGTTAAAAACTGACCTGTGCAATTAAAGATATCTGAAATCCTTTTAACTTTATCTTGAAATCACAGTAAGTCCTATTGAAAATACAGGGAATGTTAGTACATTTCAGGTATCTTAAAGTGTACAGGGTGTCATTTAAGTTATCCTGAAATGCATTTGAAATCCAAAAACACATGGTTGTAGAGAATATACAGATATCAAAATATTGATTTTTCTCACATTTTTTTTACTGTGTCAGGTCAACATGATTAAAATTCCACAGACTACAGAGGTTGCCATCAGTTTGCAGATATTTGCTCAAGATAACAGGGGAAGTTCTGCAATGCAAGTACTTTCTGTATTTCTGAATGTTGGAAATAAACCCCCTATTTTCTTGGACAATATGGCTGACCAAGGTAATCGTGAAGAACCCTTGCAGATAATGCTACTTTAAGTGGTTTTAATGGTCTTTAGCTTTGACCACTGTTATTGTCTGATTTGAATATAATGCACCTTATTCAGTATAAAAATTGTTTAAACTAAATTTCCCTGCCATGTACATACATGTTTAGGTCATACCCTAAAATTCTGTGTATCACCATTTGTTAATCTCAACAACAAATTTTTTTTTTAAAAATAGATGTAATTTCATACAGTACATCTTCTCAATTTTTCTTTACCTCATGTTACATTTCAGTTCTTTAATTTTTTTTAACTTATGCTTTTAAACCATCATTTACTTTTCAGTTCAATGTTCCAGCACAGAATGAAGTTACTGCACTCTTACCTAATACATTTAAATCATTAAATATATTTCTTACATTTTTCTAGAATGTCTCTAAAGCGTCTACAGCAGGGGTCTCCAGCCTTTTTCCCCTGAGAGCTACTTTTACAAAATGAAAATGAATGAGAGCTACTCATGTTTTCTAACATTTACTTTCGTAGCTTATTTCAACCCAAACAAACTGAATAGGCTTGTTTTGCCTGAACATTTACAAAATGTTGTTGTCCACAACTCACATTTTGCATTAAAACATCACAAAAATATTTAGTTCACCTGCAAGTGTATTTTGTATGTCTGTATGCATTTTCTAGTGTATTGAATTAAAAGATGAATGCTGTAAAAACAAAACAATGCAATTACAAATACACAGATATTACGTATTTAGTCATATGTCACTGTTTCACTTCACAAGAGTATTCACATGTTCAGTTGCATAAGTGATGTGTTTTTTAGTTAGTGAGATGACTGGCACTGCATGGAGTCAACAAGAGAGGTGTATGGTGGAGTGTAGCCACTTAGGTTCACTCTTATGGAGTCATTTAAATGTTCATCTGTCAGTCTTGTTCTGAACTTTGATTTCATGGCATTCATGTCAGAAAAGGCAGACTCACAGAGGTATGTACGTAGATCCAAACAAAGCAGACATTTTCAGAACTGCTTGGTGAAGATTCTTATAGTTATCTGGCTCTACTAAGCTCCAGAAATTCTGAGAATGCTGTCGAGACTTTAACTGAACATTATTTTGAAGGTTTACTAATATATAATATATAAAATCCAATGTCTGTCTGTGTGTCTGTATGTCTGTCCGCTTTTCACAAAATAACTACTTAACGGATTTAGATCAGGTTTTTTTTCTATAATTTGCTTGAACATTCTGGTTGATTTTATGACTTCTCTCATTTTGCTATGTATCATAGTCTGCCTGCGGTTTCGATGTATTTGTGCGAATCTGAGACATGCAGCGGGCTGAGAGGAGGGGCTTTCCTAACTCACTCACCAGCTTCGGGGCGTATTCCTTAACTCTGCTTAGCTAGCGAACGTGAGAACAATTGAATTCAACTTTGTTTGATATTTAAAATAAAGTGTTACTTAGGTCTTGATGAGTTTGAGTCTGGATATTCTCTTAAGTGTATGCCACATTGAAAAGATAGATTGCAATTCAGATTGTGGATTGTGATATGATTTTTTGGAAATCCACCCCTAATTTGACTAATCAAGTTTTCAAATTTATGTAGGATTCTTTAACCCTTTGGCGAGCTACTTGGAAAGGGGTAGCTCACGAGTGATGTGTTGGAGACCCCTGGTCTACAGTATGTTTTCAGTAATCTAAAGAAGACATCATAAGAGCATGTTATGGTTTGAAAAATTCTATCCCAGAAAATGAATGTGTGAAAGAACATAACAAAAATTTGCCAAACAATAGGCTCCAATATAGCTTGTAATATCTTGGAGCTTTTGATTCTCCCTTTGTAACTGCTTTGGATCACTACAAAATTTCTTCTGTTGTGACCTTTTGACTGTCAAGTGACTGCACAAAGATAGTGTTTTTGTATGAAAATGAAATCCACAACAAAGTAAATAGAAATTTTTCTCCATCAATTAAGTACCATGTCAAATTTCCTCTACTTTAAAAAAATGATGGCAACATGGAAGCCAACATTCTTGTGAAGAACAGCCATATTTATTTAGTATATTGTTCACTAAAGGATCTCTTAATCCTATTGTCCTCATACATGAACAAATTATACGGCACCAAAAGTATGTGTGTAATAGCACAGGCAGCGGCCACTCAAGTTTCCTAACTACCTACAAACCACAGCTGCAACTTAAAATACAGCCAGTGGAGGTCACTAATGGACAAGGAAATATAACAAGTCAGTGTTAGATAGATAGATAGATAGATAGATAGATAGATAGATAGATAGATAGATAGATAGATAGATAGATAGATAGATAGATAGATAGATAGATAGATACTTTATTAATCCCAAGGGGAAATTCACATACTCTGTTAGAGCTAATAATGACAATAATAATAATAATAACAATACATTATGTTTAAAAGCACCTTTCAGGGATAACAAGAACACTGTACAAATACATCAGGGAATAAAAAATACACCAGAAAATGCAAATAAAATATAAATATAATAAAAGCAAAAAGTAAAGTTTCCACATAAAGTACATAAACATATCTTTTTATGTCAATGAGAAATGAAGGTAATTTTAATAGAATATATATCTTAAAGACCAAATCTAAAATTAGTTGCAAGTGAAAAAAATGTTGCAAAACAAACTGGCTAGATGTCATCCCACCCAGATTAAATGTATGAAGTTAACAATTTTATTTATCATAAAAGATCTGTGGGAGCCCCGGTGATACTAATTTGTAAGTTACAGAATCACAAAACTATAATAATATGGCAGGACAATGTAAGTGATATACAATATTCTTGCCTTGGAGTATAGCTTATAACCATTTTAGCTTCTAGGTAATCCAGTAAAAGAGGAGAAGTCAAAACAGGAAGCTACCTGTACATAAACCACAATCATAAAGGAGGAGATCAGCAACAACTGTAAAACATGCATCAGCACTGACAGATGAGCAGTTTTGAGATGATCAAGCATTAATAATAAAAATAATTCTTCACACTTATATAGCACTTTTCTCACTACTCAAAGCTCTGTCCACGTTGGGAAGACCCGGGACACGAACCCACAATATCCTTACTGCAAAGCTTTTGAAACAGCAAGTCATATCCAAAAAGCAAAGTGCTAATATAATGTAATTACATGCATTAGCAGAGTACATAAATTACATTCTTTTAAATAACATTTTATAGTATTGTGTACTGTAATTAAAACTGAACACAAATTGTCTTGTGGTGGCTGAAATAACTTTCCCAGATAACCACATTCCAACTGAAATGATGTTAAAAATTGCATTTTTGTATTATTATTATTAGTTTTCAGTTGTAGAGGTTCCATGGCTAATTGTAGTTCATATTTCTTAAACATAAACTTTTTTTTAAGTATCTGAAGTAAAGTTAAAGGCTATGCTGAAGTCTCAGGCTTAAATTAATGCATGCAACGGGCCATGATGGATACCAGGTCATTGTGACTTTATCAATAAATAATAGCATTGGTGAAATATTGAATAATTTGTGGTTGGGTGCAGGAAAGACAAGTTGTGACAAATGGAAATTTTTGGTTCGCCAGACAGGTTGTCCATGTTAATTACAGTTCTCAACTTAAATTGATCTATTTTGGGTCCCAATGAGTGTCCCTTCTTTGGGCAGATATCTTATACAATATCTAAGCAGAGCTTCTAAAGCCGTCAAAAATAAGGGTCCTTCACAGAGCTCCGTCCTGCGGTCTTCTCAAGTTGCAAACAATGCCTCCTTCCTAGCAGTCAGGTTTCTTGTATTGTGCTGACTAGAAGGGGTGGGGCTTATGCAGTCTGTTGGCAGTTTCTTGGAACTATGGGGAAAAAAGGAGACTATGTGGTTAGCAACATCGCCCCCTCTCACCCCAGCAGGTTATGACATACCTTGAGCAAGGCAGGTAGGAGGTCCTCTGATGCGCATACATGGAACAATATAATCTGCAGATAATGCAGCCATGATGTTACTATTTGCATAAGTACTTAAAGAGCAATATTTGGGAGCTCTTCCATTTGTACAGTATGCTCTATTCCACATATCTCAACAAATTATTGTAAAGACATTCGTGTACAAACACACACATATAGAGACAGTGTGTGTGTGTGTGTATGTGTGTGTGTGTGTATATATATATATATATATTATATATATATATATATATATATATATATATATATATATTCACGGCATTCATAGTCTGAATCACAATCTGATTGTATGGGTGGTTACCTACCAGGTAACGCTTGTGGTTGGTCAGCAAGTCGGCAAACATCCGCCACGGTGCCCTCTTTCAGTTGCGAGAAGCAGATCATTTCAACCATAGATATATATATATATATATATATATATATATATATACATACATACAGTATATATATATATATATATATATATATATATATATACATACATACAGTATATATATATATATATATATATATATATATATATATATATATTGAAGGCAAAGGACGCACCAAAGAATCATAAACACAAACACACCAGACAGTCCTGGTTTCAAACAAAGAATGTTTAATCCACAGTACCTAAATATACACAAGCCCAAAATACAGTTATGTCTCCTCCTCTCCTAGATGGGTTACACTAGGGGTCACCAAATAATTTTACATTAGGAGGACTACATAGAGGGTGGCGCAGTGGTAGCGCTGCTGCCTCGCAGTTAGGAGACCCGGGTGCGCTTCCCAGGTCCTCCCTGCGTGGAGTTTGCATGTTCTCCCCGTGTCTGCGTGGGTTTCCTCCCATAGTCCAAAGACATGCAGGTTAGGTGCATTGGCAATCCTAAATTGGCCCTAGTGTGTGCTTGGTGTGTGGGTGTGTTTGTGTGTGTCCTGTGGTGGGTTGGCACCCTGCCCAGGATTGGTTCCTGCCTTGTGCCCTGTGTTGGCTGGGATTGGCTCCAGCAGACCCCCGTGACCCTGTGTTTGGATTCAGCGGGTTGGAAAATGGATGGATGGATGGACTACATAGAGGGCCAGGGGCCAAAATCTTACAGAGTAAATACTCTTTTGGCTGAGTTAGCTGCCATCCAACCCAAAAAAAAAAAGAACTAAAATACCTTAATAAACACATTGTATATATGCATATGTTTGTATATAAACAATAAAGAGTCATCCAGCGTATGTTGCAAAGAATTCATTGAATTAATTCCAGTGTTAATATCATTCCAAATGTATGGAGCCCCTTAAGCGACATACATGGGTGAGAAAAAAATGATGATTAACCAGGAAGTAACATTCAAAATTTATGTTGCAAGTTAGTTGTTACCTAGAAACAATATCTCTGTTAAAAGGCTTAAGAGGAATATTAATACTGAGAATTGCTATTTTAATGTATGTACTGAAAAGTATATTTTTATAATGCCAAATTCAGCTGACCTTTCTGATCTGCAGTGACACAGATGTTATCATTGAAGAGTATAATGTGAGGTGCCGATATCTTTAGAAGCATGGCACTTTAATTTAGTCTTATCCAGTACAGATTGAGGTAGAGCACAAGAGAGTGAAGTCCTTAAGGCAAGCTAAAATCACAGTCAGAAAATATTCGTTCATTCACTAACTCAACTAAAGCAAGCAACACATGGTACCCTCTAAGCCTGTTGGAGACTGGTTAAGCACAATAAATCCTTCATTGATGTGTAGATATAACAAAGTGTATGACAGGCATTTATTGGAGCTTGCTAAATATAATGTTATTGAATCTGTGAAAAAGGTGTATCTATCAGGCAAAATTGCTGCACTTTGTTCTAATGCTTTGAAAGGCAGCATCTAAAGTGGAATGATAGAAGATGACAGTCGGGCTGAGCATGCATATATCAACAGACAACACAGATAGGACACAAATATGCTGTCTGATATGTTGAAGGAGATTAATTCAAAATGGAAAACCAAGCATGTGTTGGGGTTAAAGAGAAGGTTGAGGTTGCCTGAACACCACCCCCTTTGGTTTTAAGTGCCACTTTTGAGATTTGTTCATGAAGGGGAGATCTACTGCAGTTCAGCCTGCTTCAAGATGCTGACATCAGGGGCTAAATGTTCTTTTGTGTTTTGTGGAATTTCACTCTAATATTACAATGAAGGAGGAGATTTCAGCTAATTGTTTATAAAGAATGATTTAATCATCATGGACTACCATATTTATCTTAGCATGTGCAGGTTCTAAATTATTCACTTGCATTTACTTTTCAGTAACTAAAAAATAAATACTGCTGAAAAACGATGCTTAAAAAATAAATATACAAATATAATATCAGTGACACATAAAATGGTGAATATTAACATTATTA
Source organism: Erpetoichthys calabaricus (assembly GCF_900747795.2). Lineage (NCBI taxonomy): Eukaryota > Metazoa > Chordata > Cladistia > Polypteriformes > Polypteridae > Erpetoichthys > Erpetoichthys calabaricus. The sequence goes on from NC_041394.2 coordinate 238,328,513, forward strand.
AAGTGTAGCTACCAGGGGGTGCACCAGCTCTCCAAACCACCCCACACAGACAGACACCAGGCACAAGTCCAGCAACACATACCTTTTATTTACAAGGGGAAAACACTTTCCTTCCATTCTGCCTACAGCAAGCACAGTATAATGAAGTGCAAAATAGTTCACACAATTCCTTTTCTGCTCTTCTCTCTTGTCTTTTGCATCCATGCCTCCTCTGGCAATCTTCATCCCTCTTCCTCCAGACTCGAGTGTAGTGAGGTGGTTCCTTTTATGCTGCACCTGGGAGCACTTCAGGTGGCTCACCAGCATTATCTGGAAGTACTCCCAGGTGTGGTGGAAACCTAAATTAAGGCTTTGCAGCTCCCCCTGGCAGCCCCCAGGGAACCCAACAGGGCTGTACTAAACTCCAACTCCCATGGAACTCTGCAGGAATCTGAGGTGCCGCTACAACCCAGAGGGGCTGTCATCTAGCACTCTGGGAGGCAGTGTCCTGTGCACATCTTCTTTCTTGGTGACTCCAGTATATTTGCCTCCTAGCCGGGAAGAGGCCTCGGCTGTCTGTCACACAGGATAATTTCATTTAAACAAAATCTTTAAAGCTGCTTTTTTGCAGCACCTTTTTCGATACAGGTTTGTCAGAAAAACACTTTCTCAAATTGGTGACCTTTACTGTTGTGAAATGTATGCTTGTGTCAGAGGGGAACATTTTTTGTACTATGGGTGGTTTTCTTTTTCTCATACACAAAAATAAAACATGTAAATTATAAATAACAAAGCCAATAGATGAAGGGGCAATAGGCACCATTGTTTTGAGACTGGGATGATAAGTGAAATGGCAAATTTCCTGAATAATTCTGTTACAGATTATTATTGATGGTTGTCTGCAAGATGTAGATATTTACCTGTCTTGCAAAAGAGTCACCTGCTTTGAAGATTATTGGTATCTTATCAACATACAATATTGTGATACAGAACTGCCAGCTTCCTTATAAAATGGTACTTGGCTGACGAGATGCAAGACACACAGATGGTGTCACCTACCCCTAGGGAGGAAGAGATAATTTCACCAGAGAGACAGCGGTTGGGGGCCCATTGAGAGAGGAAAGACTCACTAGAGGACTGAGTGAAGATGGTGGATGAGAAGTGAGGTGTGCCTAGGTAATCGTAGCAACACAAGGTACCCAGAAGTGAAAGAGAATGGTAATTCCATGACGCCGACAGGGATTCAGAAAGTTAGCTAGACTTCAGTTGGGAAACAAGAGCTTGATGAACAGAATGTTTTAGTCTAATCATTGTGGTAACATAGTGTAATAAACAGACAACAAGATCATAAAGTTGTGGGGGTTTTCCAGCCCCGTATACTGTACAGTTTTGCAATAATATCTCAAGGTCAGTGATTTTTGCCTAAGCATACAACAGACAGCGTGCATATGACGAGGGGTAACATTTATGGGGTGGGACCGGACATAGATGAGTAGAATGCTGGGAAGGAACCGAGGTGCTGCATGGGAGCCATGACGTCATCTAAGGTGGACCAGGGGAAAATGTGGAAGTGGTTAGGGAATTCCGTGTAGACTATGGCGGTGTTGTTTCTGTCTTCCTGCGAAAACAAAAGAAAGAGAGGTTAGTACCCCGCCTTTGTCCCCTGGCGCGATATATTACGCTGCTCATTGGGTCTTTACGCGGTTCCCTATGCGCGCATGCGTGACAATAGCATGCAACTTGGACTTCACACCACCAAAGATTGTGTCCTATACCATTACATTTTAATGGACTTTAGAATGTGGACTGTGAGCTCTCTTTTTAAAAGGGGTTTCACTCCTGATACAGTATTTTTAGATTATTGTCTACTTTTACTTCTTGGTGGATTGTCTGGTGTAATACAAGTTATTTTTTGTTTTTCTTGAAATTGCTGCCGTGTCTTTCATCGTGTGTTAATTAACTGCCCAATTTAAAGAAACCTGAGTACTATTATCTTTAAATTATAAAGGTTCTTAATGTTAAGATCTAGTTTAATAATTTTATTATTAAACATAATAGCCTATTAAAATAATTTCCCAGAATCTTAATAAAATTGGGTGCAGGAATGAGATATTTTAACTGAGTTTAGGTTAGATTACCTACAGTATAAATGTGACCAGACACTTGTCACACTTGCATCAGTATATGTTGAAATATTTTGGTGGCAAATAACTCTGACTGAAAAGTAATATTTAATGAACAACTCAAAATAATTTAAATGTCACAAATTCCTGATGCTTTATTGCGCAAAGACTCTCCCTCCTTTTTTACATTTGTTCCAACTTTAAGACTACTTCTCTGAAGTCAAATTTGTCAATTTAAGTTTAATTCATTGTTTTTAAATTCTGATAAAATAGCCTTTGCCCTGTTATTTTCAAGTTTATGCATATAAGTAATGAGACATTTTTTATTGCTTAACTCATATACAAAACCAGAAATACCAGTGAATTGAACCACACAACAACTCATTCTCTCCCATACTAATCAAATATGTATTCATATTACTATATATGTGTTATATTTTCACTTTATATAATAATTAATAATTACTGAAAATTGTATGTTTGCTTTTAGCTGTAATAGTATATATCACTGAAAATTCTCCACCAGGATATGTTTATCAGCCACTTGTGTATGATCCTGAGAATGATCCACTCAAGGTAATGTAAACTTTAAATACTTTTTAATGTAATGATTTAAGATGTAATTGTTAATTATGTAACTGAATGTTATTGTCTTAGAAGTATTATGATAGCTCTTAATATGAAATAAGTTTTAAATAAATATTAACAAACATGAGATTCTCATAGAATTCAAATGACCCAAAGGACTGATTTAACCATGTTTCAGCAACTCTTCCACATAGTTTACAGTTTTTGCAAAGAAAATGTTCTACAGTATTTGGAAATTTGCGTACAATTTAGAACAGTTTTAATTTGCTGGCATTTACTTTGATTAATGTATGAGAATGCATAAAATGTATATTAAATTTGTTTTTTTAAACCTAAAATCTGTTTTTTCATTTTAAATCAAACAAGTCACAACTTCCTATAATCTGTGTCCGTCTACTCTGTGATAGTGATTTTTGAGAGGTGTCCTCAGAAGGACACTATGTATCTTAGTGTTTCTAAGTGTGTGTGCCAACCAAAACATTTGTGAAGCCAAGGGGGCTTACCAGCCACCTTAACTGACACAGGCAGGCAGACGCAAATACTGTCTAGCACACACACATTTTATTCCAAGTGGGGCAGCGATTCTTTTCGCTCCCCACTACAGAGCACAGTACAATAAAGCACAAGAAACCAAACACAGTTCTTTATTCTCTCTCTTTCTCTCTTCTTCCGCCACCTCCACTCCTCTCCCAGCAAGCTTCTTCCATCTCCTCCTGACTCTGGTTCCTTGAATGGAGTGAGGCGGCCTCTTTAATAGTGCACTCAGAAGCTCCAGGTGCTTTCGGATCCTCTTCCAGCAGCACTTCCAGTGGTGGTGGAAGTGCTGCAGTCCAAGGCTCCGGAACTGTACAGGCGACCCCAGCAGGGTTGAGCTTCTAAGATCCAAACCTGTGGCCCTGATGTAATCCAGGGGGGTTTCCCTCTCGTGTTCCAGGGGAGATATTGACCTAGATATGTCCTCTCCCCCGGCCACCTGCCACACATTTTACATTTGAACATAATTGAGTAACATTAGGCTAGGGCATGTTTGTTCAGCAATTGCAGCACTACAGGTAACAAAAGTTGATAGTCACAAGTGAAAGATGTAACTTTTGTGTGTGTGTGTGTGTGTGTGTGTGTGTGTGTGTGTGTGTGTGTGTGTGTGTGCGTGTGTGTGTGTGTGTGTGTGTGTTTTTCCTGCCACTGGGATATAATACAGCTTTTAGTGACCTTTTACTGAAAATAGTAAGTAAATATCGTAAATAGATTGATGCCTGAATAAACAGAAGTCATAATCCTGATGTGGCCTGTAGAGCACAAATTAAATAGCCATGTTGTAAAGATAACTTGTAGTGTAGTGGTATGATGGGTTCCTGTGTTAAATGTCAGGTTTCAGATATATTTTGTAAAATGATAGTTTGTAAAAGCCATATTTTTCAGTATTAATGGTGTAATAGACACCCCATGGCTTTTATATTGAATGCTCAAAGATGTGATGTGCATTCTGTAGAAAATGTGAATAGGTTCTCATTTACAACACAGTAAATATGCAGTAGATATGTTTCCAGGAAAGTTTAATTTTCATTTGTAAGCCCTGATAAACTGTTCAGCACATTTTTCCTTTAGAGTAAAATAGAACATTTGGGTTTGATCCAAATCTATAGCAATTATTTTCTGCCTTGGACTTTTTTCATTTTAATATTGTCTAATGCAACAAGAAAGACATTATCACACTTGAAGCTGTGCAGAAGGGAGCAGTCCTGAGGAAATTTCACCTGCCCTTTTCCACCTTATTTGCTTTCAAACATGTAGTAATATCTTGACTATTAGATATACTGTATGTTTTTCATTAACAAAAGTTTTTTAACTTTGCATTTAAAAAGTATCTTCACATTCATAAATGAAATACACACTAAATTTGTTTAATACTGTTTTATATGCTCATTTCTGTCTTGCTGTCACTAAAGTTAAAATTACTTTCAAAAGTATGCAAATTATTTTTTAAATGTACAATGATTATACTATTGAGTATACACCAATTTTCTTTTTGTTTTTAACATATGGTATGTTTAGGTACTATTTATGTCTGGCTTGTTACGCTCCTCTTAGTCATTCCTGTTCCCTGAACTTGTCCCTCTGTTGTTCCTCCCGGCTGGGTTGTGGTTGTGTTCATCTATTTGTGTCAATGTCCTGTTTCTATAACTTGTATATTTGGCTTTTTGAAACCTGCAATAGACTAAGCATTGATGGACGGATGGATGCAATAATGTGATTAAACTGTGGACCATTACATTAATGTTTCCCAGTCATCTTTTTTATTAAAGTATACTGTAATGCGATATAGAAGTATCTTTATTGTTAAACCTGTGTATTGCATCACAATATATTTGTTTAACTTTATTCTTTAATTTTAGTATTCAATATCTCCTGCATCATCTGTATTTACTATTGATCAATCTAATGGATATATAACAACAAGCAAAATATTTAATTATGAGACTGACCCACACAGGTAAACCTAGTATGCTCTGTAAAACTATTTTTGTGCATGTACAGTGTGAAAGTGTATATGCATGAAATGTATTTAATTTACTTTGTTCAATAATTTTTTTTACTGGTGATCTCTTTCAGTTACACTTTGGAAATCATAGTGACAGATGGTATAAATACAATTAATGGAAGTTTACTTGTGTACATTTTGAATACTAATGATGAACAACCTTATTTTACAATGTAAGTCTTATTTTCAACCATTTACAACCTATAAGACAATAGTGTTTAGAAACTGTAACTGATTTTTTGTAACTTCTGCTTTTTCTAAGAGCATACATTGTCCCTTATTATGTAAGCAAGGCTAAATAAAATAAACATGACTGATTAACTAATATGAGTATAAGCACAGAAATTGTATTGTTAATTAGCTTTTAAAAGGATACGTATACAAAAAACAAAGTTGCATGACACCATATTAAATTAATCTTCAAAGAAACTGAAGCAATAACACCCAGTACTTTTATATCCTGAAACCTTACTTTGGCAAATTACTGCAGGATTTTATTTCTTTTGCAGACCAAGCTTGTGTGTGTATTCATCTATTTGTGTCAATGTCCATTTTTTAAAAAAATTTTTTTGTTAATTTTATTGTAATCATTCCATACATATAGATCAATTTTTACAAAAAATAGGATTGAAAGCAAATCAAACCCCACCCCTGAGAAGGAGAGCATGACCAAAGGAGTAATACTTAAGGTTTGAAAACATGCCTAAATTATTGAGTTTAATAGGGCAAAAAAAGATAAATGGAGAAGGAAAAGAAAAAAGGAAAATTTTTCTTATTCTAAAATATTATTGATTAAATCCTGCCAGGTTTTGAAAAAATTCTGTACAGAGCCCTTAACTGAGAATTCAGTCCATTTTTTATAGCTTGTATATTTGCCTCCCAGAAATAAAATTAAAAATTAGGTAGAGCCATGCCACCTTCTGTTTTAGGTCGTTGTAGGGTTGCCCTATTAAACAGGTGCTGAAGATTGGAAGACAAGTGTCTGCCTTTAATAAGTCCAGTTTGGTCTTCTGATATTACCGAGGAAGCACTTTCTCAATTACTCTAGCTAGAGCTTTGGAGAGTATCTTAACATTGTTATTCAGAAGTGAGATTCATCTGTATGATGCACATTGTACAGTAATAATTTCTTAGGAAAGACAGTAATTAATACTTGACGAAAAGTTTGAGGTAAAATTTTATTGTCTCTGGTTTCAAATGTTGCTAATAAAAGGGGAGCTAACTTAATTAAAAAAAATTTATAAAATTCGACAGGGTAGCCATCAGAGCATGCTGCTTTCCCACTCTGAAGTGAATTTATAGCATCTAGTAATTCTGGGAGTGTCAGAGGTTTATCCAGTTCCTCTGCACTAAGAGTATCTATCTGTGGTATCTGTAATTAGATTGTGAGTTGTCTTCTTTAAACTAAGAAGAATATAAGGACTTATAGTAGTCCCTAAATGTGTACATTATATTTTTATGGTCAATAATTTTATTTCCATCTGTGTTGGTAATTACTGGTATTGTATTGCTAACTTCCTGCTTGTGGATTTATTGAGCTAAGATCTTATTAGCCTTCTCTCCATGTTCATAGTAATGATGTCATGATTTAAAAATGAGTTGTTTAATTTCTTTTGTTGTTAAGTGGTTGAGCTCTGATTGCAAAGTCTTTTCCTATAAACTGGCTCATTTGGAAACCTGGCATGTTCTTGATCTATTCAGGTAATTTCACTGATTAACTCTGATGCCTTGTTGGTTTCCAATTTATTTTTATGGGAGAGATATGAAATAATCTGTCCTCTTAAAAATACCTTCAGATTTACCCAGACTGTCCCTGAAGAGACCTCTGAGGATGTGTTTGTCTCTAAAAAATAATCAATTTGCTTGGATATAAATTCTCTACACTTCTCATCAGCTGATAACAGTGGGTTAAGATGCCAGCTGCAAGATGAGTATGTGGGGCGTAGTGATTTAAGCTCCATAATCAAAGGGACATGGTCAGTGAGAAGAATAGCGTCCTACTTGTACAATTCGAGGGCAAATAATTGTTATCTATAAAGAAATAATAAATACTTGAGTAACAATGATGTCCTGGTGAGAAGAAGGAATGTGCTCTTAAATTTGGATTTAGAAATCTCCATGGGTCTGATAAGTTATGATCAATGACAAACTTTGTAATTGTTTTTGCAGTGTTAGATATTATCACCCCTCTGGCCAATTTATGAGTGTACACATTAGGAATATTTTGGGTGAAGTCTCTATCATCCACAATGGGTCCATAGATATTTATCAAAATCACTTCAGTATACCATCACAAACACATATTGCCCTTCAGGGTCAGATACTACATCTGATACTATAAGTGAAATTGTTCTCTGTATTTAGATTCCCATACCTCTAGTTTTCTTTGTATAGCTGGAGTGGAATATTTGGCCAGGCCATTCTCTTTTCAACCAGAACTGATCCTTGCTTAATAAGTGAGTCTCCTGTAAAAATACTATCTTGCCATTTAGACCTGTTAGATAAGAGAATACTTTCTTCCTCTTTAATTTGTGATTGAAACCTTTGACATTGCAGCTCACAGAGTTCACTGTTTGGTCAGAGAGACACTGCCTCTGAACTTTTGTTGACATTTTATAGTCTTCAATTAAGATAGTACATTATTATATAAGATAACTTTAACCTTAATTTCCAGTTTTGCCAGGAGTTATGGCTATGAAGCCTATTGTTGTGTTGGCCCTTACAATTGTGGGGGTAAAAAGGATAGATTTGAAATAGCTTGTTCTCTACCCAGACCCCCACTCCCCCATTTTGCCTCGCAAGGGGGGCTAGACTACACTTCATGAAGTCCCAGTCCTCTGACATGTCTAGAGACTGAGCACGTCCAAAACAAAACAAGCCCCCCTGGCAGTGGTGTAAAATGATTAAAGTAGAGGTATCTATTGACAAAAAAAAAGTCAGAATACTATAAACCTAGAATATAATCTTAAACAGTCCTGAAGGAATTGAATGTATAATTACAGCAAAAGTCTCATTGCGAGTGGACCAAATTATAGGTGAAATCTTTTTTGCCTCGCTAGGACAAGATGTGACTCACAATCATATTTTAAGAAGTGTTGGGATCAGTTTTCTTAGCTCTTTTTCTGCTTCATCTGGAGAACTAAAAATGTAGAACTTGCTTTGCATATCTACTCTCAGTTTAGCAGGATACTAAAGGCTGCATCTGATTTTGGCTTTACATAAGCACTGTTTAATACTGTAAAATGCGGCACGTTTAGCAGCTGTTGAAGGTGAGAAATAAGGAAAAATCTGGTATTTTCAAATATAATCTCTTGTTTCAGTCTGAGAAGTGACATCAAATTTACTTTACATTGTAATTTGTTAAAACGAACAATAAGTCTTCTAAGTTTTGATGCATTCGATAGTTCCTTTATGTCCCCCCCAAGAGCAGCAGTTATTGTAGTAATCATTGCAGTGATCGTTATCTTCAGCTCAGACTGTTTGTTTCAGTCTTTTATGCGCTCCACAGGCGTAGTAGCAAGTCTGGTTTGAGTTGGTGCCACTGACTCATGGAGGGTAGATGACAATGCAGATAGTAAGGCCATGCTCAGTTCCAGAAGGTTCAAACCTTCTGGAATTAACAAGTTCTCCTGGCCCAACTCACTTGCAGTTTTGCTCACTTGCACTCTGCTGGAGCCAATGTTGCAGCATCAGGTCCCTGGAGATATGTCCTTTCACCTATCTGTTCCAGGTCAGTCTATGGCAGGCCGTAACTTGAACTTGAGGCCTGTTTAGGCTTAGCTGAAGTTTTAGCTGTCTTTTCCACTGTCTTTTCCTTTTCGTGTACTTCAAAAACAAATATTTTTCTAGAGAAGAAATTGTGTTGAGCATATCATAAAAAACTGGAAAAAAATGGTTATGACAACTAAGATGAATTTGCTATAAACGTTTTATGTCAAGTTTATTAGATATTTAATTTCTGCACTGCAGTTACATCTGCTGGGAGATAAACTTATGTTTTTATGCATGTGTGTGGGGGGTACTATACTAAAAATTCACTGACATTGCTTCCATTTATTTAATTTATGTAAAACTTTGAAGCTAATCAGATCAGGAACATTTGCAACAACTGACAACAAGCTGGGATAATCCAAACAAATTTTGTCTAGTTTGTAACAGCCATCTTATAGCCTGTTTATCTCATTCTGAATAAGGAGAAAAACATTTGGAAATTTTTCAGTTAGAAGCTGTTTCACAAATGTAAATGTTAAAGTATTTGTGGTTGTATAATTTTACATGCAAACCTTTTATATTTTAAAGTTTTTCCAAAATTTACCATCTACATTATCATTGTCTAGTGTTGCAGGCTAATATACTACATTTCATGACTTTGTCTCCATTATTAAAATCTTGGGAGTTAAAAGAAGTCTTTTGTTTGAGTAATTTAGTAATTGATCAAGTACATGTGTCCTTTTACAGAAGTGAAACCACAACTTCAATTCCAGAGGAACAGCCCATAGGAACTGTGGTTAAAAATGTAACAGCAATAGATCCTGATGACTTTAATTATCTTGGCTTCCTCCAATATACCATAAGTCCCATAGAATACTTTACCATTGATCCATGTAAGTTTCATAATTTTAAAACAGATCACTTGTGGTGCATATTGTCAGTGAAACAAAACTAAAAATACTTTATTACATTTAAAGTACTGCACCAAATATACTGTATGTTATGCAAATTGCATTTTCTTTTATTATATATTATTCATTATGTTTGAAGTACTTTGGGAAGGGATAGGCCCAAGGTAAATTGTTGCATTGTATGGTATATTAAATTTTATAAATATATAATGTCATATCTTTGAGATATGTTTTAAATGTTTTGCATTTCTTTAAACTGGCATAGTGGAACAAGTTATTTCTGCAGTCACCCATCTCCAGAGTCTTGTGTTTGAATCCTGCAGTGCCTGCCTGAAGTTTGCATTATGGCCAGTAGGGGCGTCAGTGAGCTCCAAATACTCAAACACAATTACACACAAACAGTCTGGGTTCAAGTGTAGGTATTTTTCTTAAACAAAGTACCTTTCCACAAAATTGCAACAATGCAATTCTACCTTTCTTTTCTACTCTTTCTTTTAGTTCTCTAGGTGAGTGACTAGGGGTGGCTCCTTTTATGCCGGACTCAGGAGCACTTCCAGAGTCAGGACAATACAAGCAGGAAGCACTCCTGGGTCAGGCAGGAGCCTCGAAAAGTAGGGACAATCTTCTCTTGATGTTCGCCCCAGCAGCACCCACAAAAGCCAGCAGGGCTGCCCTCTGAGACTGCAACTCGCAGCATGCCCTGCAGGTACAAGAATGGGCATACAGGCCCAGCAATGCCACCACCCAGTGTTTTGGAGGAGCATGCAGTCTCCCTCCACCCATCCACTATCCATGCCAGGTAATGGAATGGGGTTAATCTTGGCTGGGATACCAGTGTGTCCCCACCATCCATCACAGGACGTTATTCCTGTGTCTGAATGCTTTATAATTAATACCCACTTCCCATTCCAAAGACATGTGTTTGGTTAACTGGCAGCTCAAAACTGGCTGAACGGTTGTGCAAACATGAGTGTGACATGCTATGGACAATAATAATGGATATGGCTAATATAGATAAGAGATAGATTGGCAATTGTTTCCTTAATGTTTTATAATGAGATTTCTTTTATTTCTTCCAGACACAGGTTCAATTAAAGTGGCACAGCGGATTGATAGAGAAGCCAAGCCTCTGAGAGAGAATCCACTGATAACAGTCCAAGTAACAGTTATAGACAGTCCAACTGGAGGCCAGTCAAACACTATAACACTTACATTTAACATTACAGATATTAACGACAACCCTCCTATTTGCAATCCAGATACATACAGGTACTTATCATTACATTGGAATTTAGTAAAACTGCATTCTGATTTAGCAAGAGTTTCTTTACTGGAAATGTTTAACAAATATAAACAGAATGTTACCAAAAATTTTGCTAGGATACTGGCAAACTGGGCCTTCTCTCTTATAGCATTCTAAAATGACTGTTATACTATAGGTATGTCTTCAAGTGTTTTGTTTTGCTGTTCCAGGATTTTGGGAGGTATTTTTCCCTGAACATCCTCATCACTCTGCATATTTCTTAAACCAGTTCACAATTCCAAAAAAAAACATATAAAGACCTATTTGAATTGAATGTTTGCATCCTAATGGCAGGTGTTAAACCAGAAGTTAATAGATGGTCATTTCTTCACCTTACATTACATTACAGAATAAAATTATCAAAATTAACACCCTCTTATACTTTTTATATCTGTATCAGAGTATTACTTTATTAATAAATCATTCTTTCAAAATATTAGACATAGTAGTTTAAAATGTAAAGTACTACATAGATTTAAATCAGAGGGGAACATGGCACTAGCTAACTTGCAGTTCTATTACTCTATTCTCTACTCTATTAAACTGTACCAGCTTAGTAGGTCATGAAAAGAAAAGCATGTTAAAACTCTTTGTTTATATACTTTGTGTACTACAGCAGTTACCATCAATTAAGAGGGAACCTGATGGTTCAACACTTGCTCAGAAGACCCTTAAGTGCAAAAAGCTATTTTCATTTGTGCCCTTACTCAACACTCATCTCTTCACACCATCTTTAATTTAAAAAGTTTCAGCATATACAAGATTCTTAGTATTGGTATATTAATATATTACCTCTGAATCCTTCAAATATTTACAAATTTCCCAAATGTAATCTTCCAGCAAACCATTTGTTCTGTTATTTGAAATCAGAAATTTTGTTAAAAGCTTCCTGATGAGAATTCCTAATTTTATTTTATTTTTATTAGTAGAAACCATCCATCCATCCATCCATTTTCCAACCCGCTGAATCCGAACACAGGGTCACGGGGGTCTGCTGGAGCCAATCCTAGCCAACACAGGGGACAAGGCAGGAACCAATCCTGGGCAGGGTGCCAACCCACCGCAGAAAACACACAAACACACCCACACACCAAGCACACACTAGGGCCAATTTAGAATCGCCAATCCACCTAACCTGCATGTCTTTGGACTGTGGGAGGAAACCGGAGCGCCCGGAGGAAACCCATGCAGACACGGGGAGAACATGCAAACTCCACGCAGGGAGGACCTGGGAAGCGAACCCGGGTCCCCAGGTCTCCTAACTGCGAGGCAGCAGCGCTACCCACTGCGCCACCATGCCGCCCCCAGAAACCATATAATAAAAAAATAAATAAATAATAATAATCTATAAAGCATTTCTTTTAAAAAGCTAAAACACATATGATTTGAGACAGCACTGATACAGGGACCTTCAGTCAGAATTTCAGATAAAGAATGGAACTAAGACAATGACAAGATACATTCTTCATCAATCTTTACAAAACATGGTTTAATTTAACTAAAAATTGTACACTGTAAACTGCGCACCACACTCATCTTAACACCCCTCATGCAATATGACGGTTACAAGATTACACGAGAAGCATAAAGGATAATCTAGCTCTTTACTGACGGTTTCACGCGGATATCACAAACGGGAAGCTTATGACAGACTTTCAAGCATGTGGGCGTCTTGATCAATGCAGTCTGCCATCTTTCGTTTGCCACGCTGAAAGGATTTTCACCAGATGGATGACATAATCTTCCGCCCGGCAGCTTCAAAGTGTTGGCCGTAGGTCCATCCTTATATTCGGGTTGCTCCATGTGCAGGCTCCTTCTCTAGATCCAAACAAGGACAAGAAAGGACTCAAACCCCACCTTCAAAAATACAGGAATAGCACAATGCCTACATACAGTTCTCATTCTCCCAACAAGGATAATGTGCTGACAGAAGACAGAAATATACTAGTCTGTCTTTAGGCTGACTATTCAATTCTCCAGTTGTTTTTTGGCTCTCTAGTCCTGTGCTTGGCTCGGCAATTCTAAATGAAGATGCGGTGCTCCTGCGTATCATACTTGGTCTGCCTGTATGAATGAGTCCATAACAGTGGGCACAGAGAACAGTGACATTAAAGTTTTGTGACATTAAAGTTAATAACAAAACCTACTATAACAGCACTGAAACATATAATGATGATGAACTTTAATATTAGTTAAAGCTAAGTTTAATATGCTGGATTATACTATTTAAATCATTACAAATTGTTCTTTAGTGTGCTGTAACAATCAGAATGTGATACTAAGGATTATCTGGGCAATATACCTGGTTGGCCCTAATAAATATTGTACAGTGTGTGCAGATTGTGCAAATGAAATCTCACTAAAACAAACGAATATATTTGATGTTGTACAGCACCTGTATCAGATCTTTTATTTGAGAAGATGACAGGCAACTGGCACTCAGACTTACTCTTTGTCTGTTACAGCTGCTTTTAACTATGTTGTAATGCATACATATTTTAGATTTTATTTTGCACTAATTTAGGTAAAGTTTAAATATTTTCCGACAGTTTATGCCAACTTGATCTTTCCTTACTAATTCTGAAAACTGCCAAGAAGTAAAGTCCAAGAAACCCAGTTACTCTAGTAAATTATTAAAATCTTTTTGACACATTTATTTAGAAAATATTACTTTAATACAATAGTGGCTAGTCATTGGTGCCTTCATAACAAAAGTACCTTTATGTTTGTTTATTCCAAAATCCAACAAAACACTGCCACAAATGTATCAGTAAATGTTCAAATGAGATCTTAAAAGCTGTTTACATTTTGGATGCTATAGTTAAACTAAAACAACGTAATACTTTTAAATAGTTTTGTCAATTTGTGCTTAGTATTTTTATGGCCTCCATTGTTGCATTTTTTTCCTAGATGAAATAAACTAAAAGCTATATACTGTAAGTGATATCAATCAATTAACTTAAATGGCTCATTGGATTCTTTTCCTTTTAATAGGGTATCTCTGCTTGAGACAGACACTATTGGCACACAGGTTGCAAGAATAACGTGTACAGACATTGATGTTGACCCAGCAAATAACCAGTTCATATTTAAAGATTTAACATGTTCCGGATGTAATGATTTCATGTATGCTCTGAGTCCACCTAGTTCATCACTTATTGTGGTATGGACATTTTTAACTGCATATATAATTTTACTAAAAGTATTCATTATTTTGCAATTTGAAATGGCCTCAATACAGTACATTTAATTTGTTTGGAATTTATGTTAAGCAAAATAAATACAATGTTAATTCCTTGCCTAAGGCACTATATTATTGATGGGATGTTAGTTGTCAGTTTTTATTTCCTTAGGTTTGTAAATTAATTAATTAAATACTGTTATCTGAAAATCTTATGTGCTTTTATATTTGCCTTTGTCTTGTTTAAGAGCATTTCCCTGGTGAGGACAGCTTGGCATGTTGACTAATTAGTAAAAATATTTTTTATAAGAAAAGGTTTCTTCTCCTTGTCCTCCTTGCACACCTCTTCCCATTGAAGTCAGCCATAAACTAATTACTAAAAATGTGCAGAGCAACCTGACAGACTTACTGTAGACCGAGATGGAAATATTAATATGCAGTATTGAATAAAAATAAATCATAACATTTGGTTCTCAAAATGTTTCATTATTATTATGTTATGTCTTCACAGCAGTTTTTTCCCCATATTATAAGAAATTGGCCAGGCACTGTATATGTGTTATTTAATTTAGTCTCCAAAAAACATTTGTTTGAACAGTTTCTGACTTCAGCGTAGAGAAAGATGAGTTTGAAATACACAAAAATACCCATTTAGAACTTTTCAGGGACTGATGGAAAAAAAGTGTTAAATGTAGAAAATCGTCAAGGATTTCTTAGAATCCCTGAAGTACAGGTCTAGGTTTGCAGTGTTTAGAGTTTTTATGTATTTTTCACTGCATTTATTTTTATGATTAATAGTTATGATCAAGTTTAAATGTGTCCCAATTTGGTGTATTTAATTTATGGAATTATTATTGTCATTTTTGTTGTTTCAGTTTATTGTTCCTTTTCAGTTAAGCAGCCACGTTTTTGATAGCAACTGCACCATTGTTAAACCACTGGAGCCCAAAGTCTAATTGTAGCATGTTGCACACAACATTGTGTTCAGTTTTTGAAACAAAGTAGGCTACATTCACACTTCTGAGGGCTCAGCTCCAGTGTTTTTACTCATATGTGATCGAGTGATGATTTTAGAGAAGTGTGAATAACAAAAAATGATATGGAATCAAAACCTTTCAGAAAGAATTTACCCTACTCTCATAACATCTATTTTGTATCCAAACCCTGCCCATCCTATTTTTAATTGCCCTATCTCCTATCCTTTGTACCAGTTGATTCTATGTAGAGAACACCCGCAGTGATAAATGTGCCCAAACTAACAGCTATGATCCTTCATTCACTGTGTTTATTTCTTACCATCACATGCTTTAGAATTTGCAGACACCCTGCACTTAAGCATTGTGAAGTAGTGTGGCAATCAGAATCTGTCTGTGAGTCTGAACATGTCTGACAATATTGTTTTATTAATTTTGTGCATGCAGGACACATGCAGATTAGACATCTGTACTCATTTCAGAGTACTAGCTACAAAATTAATTTGAGCTTCAAAAAAAAAATGAGATACTACTGTAGGTAAAAAAACAGAACAGATGATATTGTGAATGTAACCTTAAAAGACCCATACTTCTTTAGGCTAGAGCTTTTTTATGTTCAACAGCAGTGTCCAAAAATGTGCAAAAATACTAAATATGAGAATGTTAAATCAGCATTCTACTGTTTTTTCAGGTTGGGGCCACTCCTCGCTAAGCCAGTGGATATACAATAAATACCAGACTTTCATCTCAAGATAATAATTTAAATTTTAAAAAGTCAGTTTCAAAGTAGTTAATGGATCTATAGCTATCCAAATTGTTTATAAAGTCAAGGCTGAAAGCACTCTGTAATGCTTTGATTCCTGTGTATAAATCTGTGTTGGAGCTATCAGATGAATAATAGACTCACTAGCTGCTTTTCATTTTTGTATCACAAAACTATTTCATATTTTAACAGCTAAATGGAAGTCTTGATATGGAAGCCACTAAGTTGTTATATTATGAAAACTCACTAAGTGTGACTGCCCAAGATGTGGCATATCCATATTTTAAAGGTAAGCTATTGTATCACTTCCATTTGCTCATTACTTGTATTTTAAAAAAATAACATTTTATTTTCTTTTACAGATTTCGCATATATTTATGTTACAGTTATTCCAGTTAATGAGTATGCGCCTCAATTCAACCGAAGTTCTTACGTGTGTAATGTTTCAGAGTGTACAAATCGTAAGTATTAGATATTTGTATGCTTAGTTAATCTGTATCTTAGTTAATCTAAAAAAAAATGCAAGCAACTTGGAATGAGAACCATTCAGCTTAAAAAACTTTTATAAGGTATTATTGTGCACATTGAAGCTCCTAAGATTACACAAAGTATAATAAAAATATAAAGCTTGTTTTTTATTACTTATAGCTTTATCTGAATCAAGAACAGATTTTGGGAGTGGAAAGTGGAGCGACCACCCCAGGCCCTGCACCTAAGGGGGCCCCGCTTTTGAGGTCCACGTGTCCCGTTTGAGCGGATTTGTCTAGTTATTTTCTCCAGTATATATATATTTGAGATGCTTCTAAGAGGACCCCTTTTAAATACCCTCTTCAAGGTCAAACTCCATACATCCTTTGAAAACATTCCATAGTCCGAATATTAATGCACAAAGACATGCATCAGTAACGATCATTTAACAAGTGCAATTTGTATATTTTATAAAGTACTTTAATTACTATTCAGTTTGTCATTATTTTCTCTCTTCTTGCCTTTTTAACTCTTATGCCTCACACTGAGTCGACTGCACCTTCAATTTCATTGTTCCTTTGTTAAAGTGACAATGACAATAAAGATCTATCTATCTATCTATCTATCTATCTATCTATCTATCTATCTATCTATCTATCTATCTATCTATCTATCTATCTATCTATCTATCTATCTATCTATCTATTGTGAAGGATTGCCGGCTTTCTACTCCGGCCCTCACCCCCAGGCCGCCAGGAGGAGCTCTCCCAGCAGCATGGAGGTGCCCCGAATTCCAGCAGGGCATCATGGACTCTGTAGTTTATATGCACAGCCCTGCTGGATACCATGGGGGCCACCAGGAGTCGCTGTAGGGAGGCTGTCGGACTCTTATGTGCCCTATAACCTGGAGGTGCGTCATGATCACATGACAGGAAACGACGTGCCTCCGGGGTGAAGAAGAGTTTTTATATGACCTGGAAGTGTTCCTAGTCACGTGGACAGAAAGGGCGAAACACTTCCGGATCAGGACTATAAAAGGACTATGGGAAATCCCAGACGTCGAGCTGAGCTGGGAGGAAGGGTGGCGAAGTGTCTGGGAGTGTGGAGGATTGATTATTGTAGTGATTAGTGTATTGATTAGTTATATGAGTATTGTGGAGTGGAGGGTGCTTTGTGCACATAATTGTCTAAATAAAAGTAATATTTGGACTTTTACCTGGTGTCTGGAGTCGAGTCAGAGGGTTCAAGGGGTCACGGAGACCTATAATCTATCTATCTATCTATCTATCTATCTATCTATCTATCTATCTATCTATCTATCTATCTATCTATCTATCTATCTATCTATCTATCTATCTATCTATCTATCTATCTATCTATCTATCACCGGCTGACATGACATCAACATGAGTTATGACTATGACATCCTGCATATCGAGACTAAGAGTATACTTGTAATTTGGGTACTTTTCTAGAAGAGGCTCTGATAATTTCCTCATTACACTGCATCACATTTCATTGTATTGTCATGAATTATGAATTGCACTTTTTTAATAGATTATATAGCTATATTTTGATAAAGTCCATGTGTTATCTTGCAAAAATTTTGCTGAATACCGTAATGAGAAAATCCAGTGTATGTTAACATTATTTTTATTAAATTTACATAGATTTACATAGTCTACACATACCGGTAACAGCATTTGACGTAACCGGCCCCGTGTGTGGTTGGTCAAGCTCTAGGCCCCGCACACCCCTAAGGCTGCCTCTGATCTGAATTGTGCCATTGTCAATAAATTTTGGGTAAATGATTACATGCTTGTGTAGTTGGACTGGGAACATTTCAGAAAGAAGAATAGGGTATTCTGTACAGTGATTTTTATAAGTGAAAGTCATCTTTTAACTACTGTGCGGTGTTTTTACTTCATTATTTGAGATTTTGGTAAAAGGAAGCTAATTAATTCAAATTGCATAGCTCAATAGTTTTAGCAAAAAAAAACAGTAGTAATAAAAGAAAATTGCTATTTAATGTACACAATTTGTGCATAGTAAAGAGAAGAAATTACTTACAAATGACATAGCTCAGTATGCCAAAAGGCAAACTAAAGATCTTTACTTCTTCCTTTTCCATAATTAAAACTAATAAGGAATATTAGACAGTAGACAGAAAAAGTGAAAGAAAATCACCAAATTAATGGAAGAGTCATAAATAACTTCCTTTTTAGTTTTACTAAATTTTGTCACCAGATTTCTAAAACTCTTAGGCGCTTTAAACTAAGACTTCTCTAAATAATTACATATTTATTACTTAAAATGTAAAGCAGTAATACTGAGCAGACAAGCAAAATACAAATAAACCATATGAATCAACTGCAGTTTTTATTTTTTTGTAATATTTAAGAAAAATAACCAAATGAAATTAGAATGTTTGTGTCTTTGTCATATGGTCTAAAGAGGATGACTCAGAGCCATAAACACACATAATGTACTCTGGAGACAGTACTGGGTCCAAATAACCCTTTTCACCAGGGTTTTCTTTAAACAATCAAAATTACATTTTTTTCTTTTCTTTCTTTGTTCTTACTTCTTCCTTCTCTTCTCTTCCTCTCCCTCCAGTCCAGATGAGGTTCACCCAATTTTACTCCCAATTCTGACTCACTTTGCTAAGGCAGGGGAACTTCTTTTAAGCCAGACCCAGGAGTACTTCCAATGCAATAAAATTGCCTCTAAAAATCACTTCTGGGTCAGGCAGAACCTCTTGAAAACAGGGGAGCCTGTCCCCAGCATCTCTCTCCAGTGGCACCCAAGGAGCTCAACAGGGCTACGCACCAGAAATTCAACTCCCATGAAACCTGAGTATCCAAGCTGGAGACATACCAGATGGATGCTGCCACCCAATATGTTGCAATTAATATGTTGCAATGAATACAGTTTAAATTAAAATGGAATGTTTACATTTTTCTAATACTATTAACTAGAACAATGCTGATAGCCTTGTTTCTGTCATTTTCCAAATACAAGCATGAAGGTTAAAGGTGATTTGTTTTTGGTGTAATCATTGATTGCTGAAGAGGGCATAATAGATAGAGGAATTGCAGATGGTGAAAAGTGGTGCAAGACAGGGTCTTGGCGGAGAAACAGGGAGAAAACCAAAGGAAAACATACTGTACTTGTAGTGGCAGCATAGGAAGATAGGCATAGCGTATGGGTGATGCTGTGTACCCCAGGTGGGAAATGAGTAGGTGCTCTAACACTAGAGAGAGTAAGTCAAGTCAAGTCAAGTTGGGGAGCATGCACTGGTACAGTGCATTTCCGCACCCACTACATGACGAAGCAACTCAGAATCCCGGTTGGCAACCCCCAAGGCAGAAACATGGTCCAGTCCAACCCTCCGGAAATGACCCTCTATCTGCCACAGCCAGGTGTTACATAGGCGACCCCTTGGCCTGGTCCAGCTACTCAGGTCCCCAACAAAGAGGATCTTACGAGCTGGATCACCCTCAGGGGAAACACCACCACATGGCTGTAGTGCTGTAACTGACTCTCCCTCACACTGCAGGTAATGTGCCTCATTCGGGACTCCATGAGCAACCACTCATTCCACACAAAGTCAAACCAATGTATCCAAGGATTTTCCAGAGAGTCACAGTACCAAAGAAGTCCAGTTTTTGTCTCAAGTCACTGGATAGCGTCCATGTCTTGCAACCATATTGCAAAACAGGAAGCACCAGGACTCTAAAGACTTGGACCATCATTCTTATGCAGAGATATTGTGAGCACCACACACCCCTTTCCAGTGACATCATGACCCCCCATGCTCTCCCAATCTGTCTACTAACTTCATAAGAAGAGTCACCAGAGACATGAATGTTACTGCCAAGGTAAGTAAACCTCTTGACAAGGTCGACACTCTCTCCTCAAACAGACACTGCTGATGGCTGTGCTCAAGAGGTCATTAAAGGCATGGATCTTGGTTTTTATCCAGGACACTCGCAAGCCCAGACACTCAGACTCCTCGCTCAGTCTCTCAAGCGCCCCAATCAAAGCCTTCATTGACTCCGCGAAGATCACAGCATCGTCAGCAAAGTCAAGATTCGTGAATCTTTCTTCACTAACAGATACCCCACAGCCACTGGACCCCATGACCTTGCCCAACACCCAGTCCATACAAGCATTGAACAGAGTAGGAGCAAGAACACACCCCTGACGAACCCCAGAATCAACTGGGAAAGAGAGTAAGGGGTGACTCATATTCTTCAGTTGACTATCGACCTTGAAACTGAACCTGAAAGTGACCCTTAGAGGTTTAAAGCTGCCTTAAGCTCAGAGGCTACTTCACTATGAAACTGGAAGGAAATGTGTGGAGAATGCTGTATGGCAGGAGGTGGAGAGGTCCAAGACAGAGATTAAGAGAGACAAATGGCAAGTCTAACGGTGTGCCTTGTACTTTAATGGACAACTGGATAAGCCAACCATCTGGTAGACTGGGAGTAACACTTGCAAGGAAAGGTGCAGAGTGGCTACAGGCCTTTTTCCTATTTCATTTGTACTTGATTTCTCTACTTTTTCATACTCCTCCTATTATCCATATTTTCTGGGCTTTCTACTACTTTTACCCAATACTCGTACCCCGACGGTGCATACATTTAAATATGTGTAATTAATCTCTGCCACATAAATTAAGTGTGAGCTCTACTGCAACTACTGAAAATATTACTATATTATTAATATATATAGTCTTATTACTCTGAAAATTGAAAGAAAACAACACAACAAAGGAAAACAAGCACAGAAATAAAAATATCTGCACATAAATATACATTCAGCTCAGTGTAGCCACCTTTTTGGGTGCTAGTATTCATAGAGATCCACCAACAGCTACTTCACAACAACTGTAGCACAGACTGAAGTACACATGAGCCAGCATTTCCATACTACAAGTTTGATATATTATTGAGTTAATGCTCTGCCTAACTGAGGTAGGACTAACTTGGGAAAAGTTATGCCTAATAGAGAGGTCATTCGATATACTGTATACTTATCTAGCCACTTTCTCACTAGATTAAAAATGGAGGACCTATTGAAAGAAAAGGAGTAAAGGTTTTTTATTTTGCTTCTTCTTACGTTGTAATATTGTTGTCATAATAATATTATTAAAGGGTTGTCAAGCTGTATGGCTATTTTTAAAGTGGCTGCAACTTTGCAGATATTATCATTGTCATTTATTGTACTGTAATTGCATACACAGAAAATGTATTGTTCCAATAATGTCATGTTTCAGTCTGAACAATTATTGATGTCTTTTTTGAAAGTCTAATGTATTTATTCATTCTTACTTGGTACTAACCGTCCCAGTTATTAAATGGTCCTCATTGTCCTTGAAAATTACTTTTTAATATAAAATAAAAACTACAATTTCTGCACAGTATGCAACATCATTTTATTGAATTTAATATAGTAGTATTTTAATGTTAATACCATATTTTGTATATTATTCCAATTTAAGCTAACAATAAACTGTATTATTTAATCTTGTTTTTCTGTAGAGGGTGCATCTGTTACACTAGTGACTGCAACTGACAAGGATTTTCCAAATACTGGTATAACATACTCAATCGAGTCTGGAGGAAGCACCTTTGATTACAGCAATATATTCTGGATAAACCCTACAACAGGTGAAATAAGACTTGTGGCAAGACCAAACTACGAAGTTACTCCAGTTTATGTTCTGACTGTAACTGCCGTAGATGGTGATCCTATAAATCCTTTAACAGGAACTACGACTGTAAGTACTGTATGTTTATGTAAAGCAAAGGTGGGAAATAGATGGGCAAACTGAGAACTTAATACTTTTTTTTCTTTTACACTTCATTGTCTTCTTTATTACTGACATAAGATTATTTTATAGTTTCTATTTCTATATTATTTTAACCTAATCTTTTATTTTCTTTTCTATTTAAGTTTGTATTATTGATGATTACCTCAGTTAGTTTTTATTTTTTAATTTTTGTTTTCTTTCATGTATACAAAAGTCTTATTTGATTAATATTATAAAATAAATGTTGAAGCTGCATGTAAACTGCAGAAACATTCTGATATGTCCATAAAAGGTGTTGGCTCCAGCCAACAGAGAGTCATCTTCTGAACATTTTATAAAATGTCTCACCTGCAGCACTAGGCATTTTAAACCTTAGATCAAGTGTTTCAGAGTACCTTGTGAAGGCAGGTAATTTACAAAATCTGGTAGACATTCCTGATTCAATAAATGGGTGTACCAGCTCATTCTCTTTCATTTTGTATTTGATCAGCTGAGGATGACAAGACAGCATTTTTATGTAGGTACAAAGTTAAAGTTTGTGAAGCAACACAGCCTGCAATTTTACTTCATTTGATAGATTTGTATTTGTTTTCAGCATGTCACACTCCTCTCTCCCTTTATAGATATCTTTGTGAAAACAGTTTAAGTGTGTTTTTATATTTCTCATGTTTGTTCACTGTAACTGAGCTCCATAAACTCAGCTGTCTACATTGCTTTTGCTTGTTGGTGTCAACATACTGTATATATGTATATATTTTTTAAGTTATTGTAGGTATAGATTATGTTGAGAATATTGATGATATTGTCAGTAATTGCATTATGAATTCAGAGTTTGACTTTTTAATTAGTTATAAGTGAAACAAGTTAAAAAGAGCCACATACTAAAATAAGCATTACTCTACATTACTCTTTAAGGAGTAATAGCAATCCAGCATTATCATTTGTAATGATGATGAAAATTAATTTGTAGTGTAATTCTGAGAAATGAATTTGTAACTTTTAAAAAATTTTCCTCAGATTTGGTTTTACATATTTTCTTGGTTTCTTCTTTCCCGCCAGGGTTTTGGAATACACAGAGTTCACTTCTGTACTTAGTTTATAGATTTAAGGTTGTTTTGAAGGGTGTAAAATGATTTCATGTCATTATGCAATGCCATTTTGTTTTCCCAAGGGTGTTGCCCTATTTGGTATTATTTGTGTATAGTTACTACCAGCATTGCTGCCTTGTGACAAGAGAATGGCACATGACTGAATGTGCAGTGAATCCTAGTTGTCCAGGATTCTGGATACCAGATAACAAAAAAACTTTTCATGGTGGTAGTAGTGTGTTTGTGTTTGATTTGAAGGCTTTGTATCACTTGTGTTTCTTTTGGGTTTTGATTGCTAAAAAAAGGGGAAAGAAAGTCAAAACATAAAAATGTAGGTAAAACATAGAAAGAGATATTTAAAACAATAAATGAAAGGCAAAATTAAAAACATTTGGAAAAGTCTAAATATGGTAAACTATTTAAAAATAATGCAGTATATTATAATGCTTTATTTTTAAATGCATAACAGTATTTAGCTGAATCTAAATTAATATATATATATATATAGTGATCAACAGGAGGCAGCACAGAGCCCCTGTCCCCAGACACAATTGCACAGATAAGTCCTGGGTTCAAAATAAAGGTTTTTATTTAAAAAAATTATCTCTTTACAGCAAGTATAACATCTGTTCTTATTTCTTCTCTCTGCTACTCCTCCTAGACAAGTGTTGCCTGTCTCCTCTCCTGGCTCTGACTCACATTGACAAGGCAGTGTGATTCCTTTTATTAAAAATCAGGGAGTACTTCTGGTGCCAGGGCATTGCCTGTTGGGAGTACTTCCTAATCAAATGGAAGTCCCAGAAAGTAGGAAGTGTAACTCCCTGCAGGACTCTTTGGTGGCACCCACAGGTCCTAGCAAGGCTGCCCCACTGGACTACAGTTCCCAGCATTCCTAGCAGGTGTCAAATGGGTACCGAAGCCCAGGGATGTTGCCATCTAGCAGGGTGGGGGAGCATACAGACTTGATATGGACCCTCCCCCGATCTCTCCTTTGTATTGGCCTCCTGGCCAGTTAAGGGACAATCCCGGCAGGGACACCAACCCATGTGCGTTGACCATTACAATTTATAGATATAAAATACTGCATAATAAAGTATCTATCTATCTATCTATCTATCTATCTATCTATCTATCTATCTATCTATCTATCTATCTATCTATCTATCTATCTATCTATCTATCTATCTATCTATCTATCTATCTATCTATCTATCTATCTATCCACATTTGGAAACAAGCATTTGAAAATCCATTCTTACATTTTCTAACTGTGTTATCAAATTCAAAGGTAGAGCCTATCCTGGAAACATATGTGCAAGATAGGAACCAGACCCTGAAGTGATGATATGCATGACATATATACTGTATGTTTATCCCTGAAAAACCTTAAACAAAAATGATATAATTTCAACAATTGGTAAAAATACATACAACTGCAATTTTGGTGATGTACTTGATTATTTTATCTCTGTTTAAAATCTCAGTAAAAACATGCAGAGAATAGTTAGTTCACATGTAAACCTAGGCAATGTAGTGTAGTGGTTAGGACATTGGATTTTAAACTCAAAAGTTGCATGTTCAGTTCCTGCTTCACTGTATGACCCAGTGCAAGTCAACTGACCTGTCTGCACTCCAGATGTAAACAATGTAAACAATATTACTCTGTGTTAAATGTTGACTAGTTTATGTTTTGTATTTTCTGTCTAAGCTTCTTTTCTGTGTCTTTTCTATTTATTTTAAAGTATTTTTCATATGTTTGTTATATTTATGTTTTGTGTTTACATTTAATTATTATGTAATTCTCTTTCAATATAAGGTCATGTGTGTTATCAGGTCCCTTGTGCTTTGTGGGTGGTTTCCTAAGAGACGGGACCACCTCTCTAACTTTGTCTTTGACTGATTTAAAGGCTAGGGAGACCCGCTCGTCAGGTGTGATTCATTCTTTTTCTTGGTGTTCGTGGGTTGTCATGAGTTTTGTGATTATTATTTTTGCTTTGTTTTTTATTACTGGTTTTGGATTTCTGTATTTGGACATTTTTTGCTTCTCAGATGGCCCTCTGGGTGTATCCTTTTTGCCTTTTGTGCTCTAAAGAGCAGTTCTTTGTTACTGAGCTTTTGAGCCTGGCCTGCTCTCCACCCAGTGTGAAGGCCCTCTGGATTTTGCTTGGTATGAACTTCTCGATTCTAACACTCGGTCCTGTTCCATCACATAAAGAATACTTATGCAGATATGTTAAGGGTATGCAATTTATATACATATATCTTGAATGTGATCCCAAGTCTTTGGAGCAATGAGTTAGGAACATGGTACAATTATGCTGTGTTAACTTTTTTTAACTGCAATGCAATTGGGTGAAGAAATTGCAAAAAGGGAATAGTATGCATGAATGTGAAGGACAAATAATCAATTGTGGCCCACCAGGCCGGTACCGGCAGCTGAACCTGACACAGACAAGTGTGAGGCACAAATTCAAGGCACACAAGGTTTATTTTTTCTTTTTCCCTTCCCTTGTGGGAAACGCCTTCCCTGTTCCCCACAAGTATAACACAATTCAAGCACAAGCACAGCACAATACCACAAATCTTTTCCTTCTCTTTATCTTTTCTCCTGTCCACTACTCTGGTCAAGTTTCATCGCTCCTCTCCCAACTCTGACTCCCCGAGTAGTGGCTTCTGGTTCCTTTTATAACAGACCCATAAGTGCTCCATGTGCTTGATTACTCGTTTCTGGCAGCACTTCTGGGTGTGGCGGAAGAACTGTCCATAAGGGCTCAGCAGCTCCTGCGGCAGCACCACCTGGCGGTGCCTGCGGATCCCAACAGGACTGCACCACACTCCAACTCCTATGAAGCCCTGCAGGAGTCTGAGGCACCACTGCAACCCAGGGGGGGTTACCATCTAGCATCCCGGGGGAGGTAACGCTCTCAGTGCTCCCAGCATGGAGGCGTCCCATCCGGGGAAGAGCCCCGGCCGCATGCTACACAGTATATGAAGAGAAAAGGAAAAGGATGATGTGTCAGAGAGGAAAACTATCTCAGACTGTGTAATACTGTCAGAGTTCTAGATGCACAGCTATAACATGCAGTAAACAATAATTAAATGAGTTTTGTAAACTTACTGAATGTACACCTAAGGTGTTACATCACATTGCACAGCAGCTTCTTTCATAAGCAAAGCGATAGAATAATAATGAGAAAAACATATTGCATAACCAGTGGGAATGCAAACCTCCTTTAGCAGCCTCCAGGGATTAAAAGAAAACTGAGATTAATTTTAAAAAATCATAACCTAAGATAGAACAAAAGTGGTTATTTCAATCAATCATCTGGAATGTATTTTATTTTTCTGCCTAAACTTATTTTTTAGTGTTCTTCGATTTGGGGGTAAGTAGAGTTTAAGGAATGGTCAGAAATAAAAAGTGCACCGTGTACAGACAAAAAGGGAACAGTGACTCCAATTTATGGATTTTGGCAGTTGGCTCTTCCATCCATCCATCCATTTTCCAACCCGCTGAATCCGAACACAGGGTCACGGGGGTCTGCTGGAGCCAATCCCAGCCAACACAGGGCACAAGGCAGGAACCAATCCCGGGCAGGGTGCCAACCCACCGCAGGACACTGGCTCTTATTATCTTGAACTCTTATTCATCAAATCTAGTCTTTGTTACTCATTTTTGTGCATTGTTTCACCTCTTTGACAAAGCTGGATTTAAAAACATAATAGCCATTTATTGTGATATGCTGTTCATGACCCTAAGCTATTTTTCAACAACCATTCCTGTTACATCATCTGTATTTTTTAATTGTGTGTGTATTTCTTCCATAAATATTACTTAGTTTCGCTCTTTCTCTTGGTCATATTTGTTTCCATTGGATTTAACAATGAAGTTGTCAATGTAGTAAATATCAATTTTAAAGCAACGCATTTTTTCAGGTAACAGTGAATATTATTGAACAAAATGATGAGCCACCAGTGTGCACTCCAAACAGTTATGAACTGATAATTCCATATGACCTCAAGACAGGAGCAAATATCCAGTTCTTCAAACTTAGTTGTACTGATCTTGATTCATCACCTAAAGCCTTTCGGTACTCTATTGGTTCAGGTAGGATGCTTTTGTGGATTTAAAAAAAATAAATTAAAAAAAAAAAAAAATATATATATATATATACATATACATTTTACATGTTATTTATTATAGAAATTATATATTTTAGATATATGTGTGTGTGTGCAGACTGGAAACAAAAAGAGCAATATATTTATATAAATATATCCAGTTAGTTTATACATATATATATTTATATATGTATAAACTAAATTTGAAATGGTACAACAGAAGACATTGATATATATATTGTATATGTCTTGAGTTTAAAAGTCAGTACTAACCCCATTTGGAAATGGAGCTTGGAGTAAGAAGTTTTGATCAAGCATTAAACAGAATCGAGAAAGGATGCGCAAAGGACGGTGAGAAGACAGCATTTATGTAGAGAAAGTAGATAAGTAGACCAGCTTTCCCCAAGACAAACAGAGCCTATAATGTCGTAGGTAGACCCTGTGTGGAGATTGTCTTTTTTGTCTTTCTCTGGTACCATTTGTGTTAGCTGTAGTATTTGATGTTCCTTTGATAAAATCCCATCTTATATTTGACAGCAACTTTACTTAGCAAAAAATTTTACTACCATCTGAGGTTTGGTGAACTTTATAAATGTGAAAACATCACCCTTAATGGTATGATGATCTTGTGTTACAGTAAAATATAGTTTATCAAAGTCTCCAAGTTTCCATTGTTAACAAATGACTAAGAATTTTATTTAAACCTCCAATTAACATTCTGTAGATATTTTTTTCCAACTGCTTTCATTTCAAACATTTTTTCCAACAAAAACGTAATTTTACTGTAATGGATGACATAACCTTTTCCAAAGCAATAAATACAACATGACAGCAGATTGTAAACAATTGGAAATACTGAAAAATGTTTTCCTTAAAATGTTCAGGCATTTTAGTAGTATCAGTGTACAGTGTGGGCGTATCACACCCACAATATATATATATATATTAACGGGATTAAAAATTATGGATTTTAATGATCATTTGCATTTACAGGGAAGAAACAATTATGAAATGCTGATTTTTGGGTGAACCATTGCTTAAACTATTATGCTATATTTCATCATGCTGTTTTTAATACATCTGGATGATTTGTCATTTGTTATTTTACTGCATCTTTAGATGTTTGGTAGACACACTTGAGTAATGTTTTTGAAAATGTGAAACCTTCCTTATAGTATCCAAATTCTGTCATTTACAGGTAACGTTAATAACCACTTCATCTTTTCACCAAAACAAGGTTCAAATGTCACAGAACTGATTTTATCACAGCCATTTAATTACGCCAGTGGTGTTGACAAAGACTGGAATTATAAACTTCTAGTCTATATAACAGATGACAATCCTCCTTATGCAAGACCAGGGTGTCCAGGAATTGGAACTGTCACAATATATGTCAGTGTGGTGATCCCAGGTCTGACCACCAGAACAACTACTACTCCTGTGAGTATAAACTTACTCAAGGTTATGTGGAAGTAAGTATTACTTAATGAGCATGAAAGTGCTTCAAATGACAAATTACTCCAAGTAGTCAAGTAGATACTTGAGCAGGAAGAGCTTACAGTTTGGAAGTAAGTAGGTAGATACATGACACCAAAAGCAAGACTGAAGGACATTCCCATTACATATGAAGAATTGTAGAAAGGATATTTAAGGTGCCCAGATCACAGATGGAAATAGCTGGCAAATGATCAGCATTAACTTTTTTACAGGTTTAGCTTCAAATTTAAAGTGAATATTCATATTTTTGAGAATACAGAGATGTTGTTAGATATAGCTTTCCATGAGATGGAGGGAGAGAACGGAAGGTAAGCTTTCTGAAATAAAAATAAAGGTAGTGTTCTAGTAGACTTTTTACAGAGATAAAATGATGCCACTGGCTTAAAATGTTGAGATAACAAGCAGAAAAAGTTAAAGAGGCTGGAAATTAAGTGCCGAGGATATTAGGACCCTGTATTGTTTTAAGGACTAATAGGAGTTGAAGATAGGAAAAGCAGGGAAAGGGAAATGTTGAAAACCTGGAGCTTAGGTATCTGAAGGGTTCAGAGTCCAGAATTATCATAAATTCCACAAAGTGTCTTGATACCTTGAGCTGCCCATGACAGAAAAGAGATTGGTTTACCACCAATACAATGAGCAGGATTCTCAAAGATGAGGGTGTGGTTGTGCAAAACTGGAGAAGTACCAAGATACTTCTCAATTTTTCATCGTATCTGGTGAGAGATAAGATTAAAAGGCTTAATGTAGGGAAACATGACTTTAATGTCAGTGAAGTGAACAGAACAACAAAAAGGGATCTGTGGTAACTATGTTGGATTCAATAGAAAACCAGGACAATGGGTTATTGGATGGATTTAACTAGTTCCCTACAGGTTGAACATAAATACCTAACAAAATAACTCCATGTTCAGCAGGGCCAACTCCAATCTGACCTATCACAAGTCAAAATAGAGTGCTTAATGAAAGGTATTTTACTCTTCCAAAGAAAGACCTATAAATGTTATCTAACATCTGATCAATGTTTTATGGAGAAGAGAGAGAAGGGACATCACAGTAATAAAATAAAAATGTAGGACTATATTCATTTTGACAATTACCAATCTAGAATGGAATAATAGTGGAATAAAGGACCATGAGGAAAAAATGTAAAAAATACTATGGTAAGTACAGTAGACAGTTCAGTGTCAAGCAGGAAAAGAAAAATGCCCCAATATTTCAATGAGTTAGCCAAAGGAAAGTATGGTGGAAAAACTGATTGACAACATGGAGAGTTTCAATTTCAAGGAAGGAGCGCATATTTTTTCTCTAATTAGTTTTACTCAAAGAGAGTCTGAAATGAAACAAAGTACAAATGTGAGGGAGAATAGAATGAGCATTATCAAGGAGAGACCTGAGTTTATTTGGTGAAATATGTGTTTCAGAACCGAGAATATGGAAAAGTTCAGTAATGATATTAAAAATATAGATTTTTATTTTTGTCTTGTGTAATATTCATAAATACATAAATTATGCCCTATTTTGCTTCAGTCCTCTTCAAACAATGGTTGAGTGGCTGTATGTCTTAGAGTTCCTTAACACTTACCTTGCATAGTGTTAGGACCCTTGTGGTACTTTACAAGATAAAGAGTGATTCATAATCTGACTTCCATGGCATGATTCCATAGCAAGTTTAATAAAAACTAAACCAACTTTATCTAGAATGCACAGGCAACCATCGTTTGACCCAGGTCTGGAATTAGTATTGACCAATGAGGACTGACTAGATGGATGGATAAACCTGAAGAAACTGACACTTGCACACATATGGGCTGATATCCAGCAAGGAATACAGTAGTGTTGTGCAAATGCCTTCAGGTTACATGAATTTATGAGACATACTGTACTTAGGTGGAGTACAAGTTTTTCATAGAATTTGGTCCTTGGTAAATGAAATTCAATAACTTGCATTAATTTGAAAAGTTACCACAAGAGGAGAGCTGTTCTGTGCAGTGTGGGAATAGTTATGTTCTCCTTTCCATTTTTTATTCATTGTTTTTCATTTTGATTTCCTGAAACAGCATCCATGGGGGCAGGTCCCACAACTACAGTTCATTGCTTATATGTAAATTAAGTTGTTCACTTTCTCAATTGCTGAATTCATGCTCACTGTTACAGGAAATTTCCTCCTTATTAAAAAACCAAAAGGACATTTATTTGTCAATCTCATACTTTCCAATTAATAGATATTGGCATGGTTTTAGGAAGTAGCATAAAAGTAGAGTAATTAGTAAAGTGATTACTTTCTCAGGAAATAATGAGTAAAGAAGTCTCCTTAAATTTTGGGAGTAGTAATTAGTAATTTGAAATAGATTACTCTGTTGATCACACATCTCTAAGAAAACTTGTTTCATGTTTTTTCATATGGTTTTAACCAAAGTATAATGTAATCTGATTTAGCAATAAATAAAGTGTGAGGGTTATTGCATTAATGTATTTTTAAATATTTAAATATTATTTTAATATTAGTTAACAAAAATTATATATTTGTTTTGTATTGATTGATTCAATATTTAGTTACCCAGGTCATTCTTATATTTGGTGTTATTTTGAGGATACTAATTTTTTTCTGTTTTCTGTGTATGAATTAATTACACAATAAGCTTCTGTTATTTTATTTTTCTGTTCTTGGGTCGTGTCTATTGTTTGAATATGCAGTTTTGCTCCCTTAAGAAATTAAACTGGTAGATACTTCTGATTTATAGTCAATAGCAAAAGAGGGACAGATATTATTACTTAGGTAAATTATCTTTACAGAAATCTGCACATGTAAAGGAAAATTCTGGTATTGCCTCACCAAAATGTTTATGGCAAAAGTACCACTGTAAATAGCACATAAAGCAGGAAGAAAACACAGCTCTGTTCTGTCAGTAATTACAGTATTTAATTGCACAGACACAACTTCAATATTTCTTTCTTTCTTTTTGAAATGTCCTTGTGTTTGGGTTTTCAATTGTTTTTCTCCTTACTTTCAGCCAAGTATTACATATATTGTTAAAAAAGAAAATTCCTATTCTTCATCTGGCTGGTACGTCCCATTTGTCATAGCTTTGGGTGCAATGATCCTGCTTGGAATTTTGGGATATTTGCTCTATCACTGCATTAAATATCTTTCCAAAAAGGATTGTTGTGTACCAAAACCTGAGAAATATAAAGAGCCACTGTAAGTATGAATTTAACTATTTTATTAATCTTTCAGTTAAAAGTTGACATTAATATGTTTTTTCTTGTAAGAAACAAGCATATGCAATTTAATATTGAACAGTTCTTGGAATATATATAAAGCCCAATATATTGCATTTACCTAAAACTATGCACAGTTTTTACTTATTTTTTTATTTCAGTAGCTTTCTGATGATATGCGTATCTGTAGAGAAGTTGTGCTAAATCAGGAATAATTAAATGTGTTTAGAGCTTTGCTATTGGCACTTGAAATAATTATATATTCTCTAAATAGCTCCATCGGCATATTTCAAATTCCCATTGTACAAATGTATATGCTACTAGGGGGACAAGCCACCCTGGCACCTTTGTCGCCCAACTCCCCAGTTGCAACCAGAATATTAGTAAAATCTGTAAATGTACAAAACAAAAATTATTATTTATTGGAATCAAAATCACAAGATTCTATAAATATGTAAAAGAAAAATTAATTATTATTTAACGGAGTAAAAATCATGAAATGAGAATAAAATATTTACTCTCTTACTGATTGGAGTATTCCTGTTAAACTGAGGCCCACTATGCTTATTGAGTATGTATAAGAAACTAAATAAATGATCCATTCCTTTTAACTGATATTCTTATAGATAAAAAATGACTTACAGAATTTAAATAACAGGAAAAATCACGTGAAAACTAAAGTGGTATACAGTGGGTCATCGACCGTTAGATAACTAAATCACCTAAATACAAACATTGGTGTTATGAATAGATTTTTTTTTTTAATAGTTTGCTCCTGTGAAAGAAAGTTTACTCGAGCAAAAATTAAAACCACGACTTTCTTGATATTTTAGTTTATAATTTGAAAACAGAATAAGAATCTGAAAATCTAACAGCATCACATTAAAGTTCAATAAATTCTGAAAAGAATATCAAACATATATATGTAGGTTTTAAAATAAGCCCGATTTAAAGCGTGACAAAAAATATGACATAAAAATGTGCACAAAATCATTGCATTTTTAGGCTTAGGATTTTATATATAGAGAGTAGATATTTACTAAAAAAATATATTTGCTTTACTACTGCTAAGAAAAAATCCTTGAGTTTTTGAACACAGATGAGCAAATTTTAAGAGCAAGTCAAACAAATTTTGGTATCTGAGCAAATTTTGTGTCAGAGTGACTGTGACATAGTATAGTTTAGAAACAGAATATTAAGCTACATAAAATGCTTTGTACATGTGAGGCTCAAGAGAAATAAAATACATTAAAATATACCATGCATTAGTTAGGCCTCGGTTGTTTCTGCTCAGTTCAGCTTCTTTATGTCCATTTATATCTCCTTTTGCCCCGTCACTGCTTCTGCGGCCAAATGTGCTTAGAAAGGAGGCACCAGAGTTGATAGCCTTAACTTTTGTCTACAATTTTTCTCCCTATGATAACTTGTAAGCCTGCTTCAAGTATTGAATCTTCAAATAATTACATTTAGCATTTGCTGACTGTGACTGGTTGAGTGTGTAAACAAGCTGTATATTTTTATTTTTGTAATAAAATTGGTAAACATAACAGTAATGTGACACAAAGTAGTGGGCATCTGCTTAGGCTATTAGTATATTTCAGACGTCCGTTACTTATTTAATGGTTAATAAGAGTACTGAAAAATATGAATGAGTAAGCATTTACAGAAGAATTAACAGCACTTAAATTCTGATTATAGCTATGAGTACAGTATGTTATGTACTTTTTGGAGTAATTATAACACAGCTAAAATTTTAACCATTTTTGAAAAGTATGTATATTTAAGAAAATATCCTGGAAAAGCAGAAGTGTGTATTTTATTTACTAGATTTTTAAAAAGTGTCTCCAAATGGCACTTACTTGCACTTTTGTATTACATAAATTATGTCTATCAGCATTCAAAGCTTCTTATTGTCACAGGTATTATTCTAGATGGTTTGGTTTAGATTGTTGAATGCTCAGAATATTCATCTAATGGGATGATAAGAAACTATGTAGTTTAGAGAGCATTTTTTTAAAATCAAAAGTAGTGTGTCATATAAATTGCTTAAGCCTTCTGTATTTGAATGTGAAATGTAACTACTTAGTAAGTATAATGAATTAAACTCTGAGTTGATAACATAATTAATTAGTATCCAAATGAAATGTCAGTCAGTCAGTCATTCTCCAACCCGCTATATCCTAACACAGGGGTCTGCTGGAGCCAATCCCAGTCAGCACAGGGCACAAGGCAGGAACTAACCCCAGGCAGGGCGCAAGCCCACTACAGGGCACACACACACCCACCACACACTAGGGACAATTCAGGATCGCCAATGCACCTAACCTGCATGTCTTTGTACCGTGGGAGGACACCCACACAGACACGGGGAGAACATGCAAACTCCACGCAGGGAGGACCCAGGAAGCGAACCCGGGTCTCCTTACTGCGAGGCAGGAGCGCTACCACTGTGCTGCCCTCCAAATGAAATGGAACCCTAATAAAGGCTGTGTAATAAGAATTTCGGTAGGGCAATGTCAGATTCTTTCATTTGAAAAAGAAATATTTTATCAAGTGTATTTTTTATTATTGCCAAAAATATCTTATCTGCGGTGGGTTGGCACCCTGCCCAGGATTGTTTCCTGCCTTGTACCCTGTGTTGGCTGGGATTGGCTCCAGCAGACCCCCGTGACCCTGTGTTCGGATTCAGCGGGTTGGAAAATGGATGGATGGATGGAAAAATATCTTATGCTCAGTGTATGCACAGTACTTTTGTTAATTAAGAATAATGAAGACAAGTATGACAGTGTTTCATTTTTCTATGTAAATGTAATAATTACATAGATATAAAGCTTTCTTCTATTTAATAATATGTATATATATTTTTCTTTCCGCAGAATTCCTCCATCAGGTAAGAATGATTATTTCAAACTTGCATTCTTCAAAAAATACTAAACTTTCATCAGCTTTATGACATTTAAATCTTTGTAATTTTTCTTTGTGTATGTTTTAGATGATGGCGCTAAAAAGGAAGTTGTAATGGTAAGTAATTCGTAAATGTATAATTGCAGTTGGTAATGGAAACAGATTTTTTAGATGCATTTGGATTTTTGCATATCATTTTGTGATTGTTTATACATTTTCAAAGTCTGCTTTGATTTGTTTGCCTGTTATGACTGCAGGCACTGAAGACGCACAATGTAATAAATTACATATGTTCTTTGTTTGCATATACTTTTTCTCATGTTTATATAGTATGGCTTCATATAATAATACCAAATATGCCTAAGTTGTATCTTACACATCACAAATATCAACTCAAAAAAACCTAGCAGAATCTTTACAAACATTAAGTTACACAAACATAGCTACCATGTTAATGGTCTTTTTGCCTGAAGCTGCAATTTAACTTACACTCTTGCCAAGTGAACAGATTTTTGTAGACAGACTGAAAAGGTCTAAGCTGTTCCTGATCATTTGTGATGACTGCTGTATTCATTCTGATGCATTATGTCTCTTTCCTGTACTCTAATAAACTATAATAGTGTGTTTGTGTTTTACATTAGGAACTGACTAAGATCAACACTGTCTTTGATGGAGAAGCAGTTGATCCAGGTATGAAAATTTTACTTTCATGCATTTCTGTATGGACACGGAATTATGTATACCTAACAGCAATAACATATTATTTAAATCCCCTGTAAGTAGTCCTGAAACTGTACACCATGACAGAGACATTAGTGTTTTTAAGCATAGCTTAGACTGTGAAATTGTATAGTCAACCATTTAGTTAAATATTAACCATTCATATCTTGCAAAATGTAATTGTGTTCAATGAAATTACACAAATGAGAAGTTCAGAATTTCATTGCCATTGACTCTAAAGTTACTATAAGTAATTTATTAGTAAACAATAGTCAAGTCAGTTAGTTTTATAGTAACTAACACAAAAACCTTCTCTAGCAAGCATATTTTATTGTGATGCCTTTCACAGAAAAGAATCCTTTCACAGTTTATAAGTACTGTATGTTATAAAGCAATAATAGAATGGCACTTTAATTAGCATTGCTGTCTCAGAGCTCTAGGGACTATGGCCTCCACTCCCGCCACAGTCACTGTCTCTGTGGAGTATGCTGGCTCTTGTACAGTGAGTCTTCTTTGGGTACTCCAGTTTGCTCCCACATGTCAGAGATACGACCATTAGATTGATTGGTTCTTTCACACATGCTTGATGGTATTGTGTGATGAACTTGTATCTTGTCCATGATGAATTACTTCCTCGGCCTTGTGCTTCTGGGATGTGTTTCGGCTATCAAGTTGCAAAAAGTAACCTATACCTGAATAAAGACAATGGGTATGGACAGCTAATGTACTTAACTCAACGTCAGACATGTGGCTTGAATCTAACACCCTAGGTATTGAACTGAAACGAGTCCTGCAAATTCACTTGTGTGAGTGGGGCAATGTCTTCAGTACTACATATAAGGAGACTTTAAAAAAAAAGAATGCTTAATTTTAATTTGGAATAGGTTTTGCTTTGTCTTAGTGGAAGTATAAATGGTGCTTGGCCTGCAATTTCAGTTTCCAAAGGGCAGTTAGTTTATGATAGACACTAGAATACTGAGACTATTACTTATACTTTGGGAACCTTTTAATTACTCCCTTCAGACCATTCAGTTGACTTGAATAAGCAGTAGGCTACTAGAAATATAATAAAAAAAGTCACTCTCTGAAGTAGGTCATTTGTTTGAGTTTTGAAAGTTGCTTGTTAATCTATGTACTTCCCACTGCTTCACAAATGTCTTCTCAGTTACCAGCATCTATATATGTTTATGTTGTTTTCAAGCTACTTCAGTCTGAGACTATACAATACATATCCGCTCTCTGGACAATAATTAACCAGATCTCTCACAAACTGATGTGTCTATGCTGAGGCTCAATGTTCTCTGCTTCTCACAACGTACAGTTTAAGTTGATTCTCTCTGTCCCTGATAGAACCTCACTGCTCTCTGCTCTGTCATACTCTTACTTATACAGATCAACTATTCTTGAGTGTGTTCAATAATAATTGAATTTCATAATTACTTCCAAAATTCCATATTGCGGAGTACCTATACACAAATAACAGTTTGTTTTTTTCATTTTTTGTGTTTTACTTTTAATTTTGCTGTTAATCTGTGGTGTGTAAATTGTGAGAACAGAGAACATTGAGCCTCAGTATTGTCCCTGACAGCACCTCGCTGCTGTCTGCTCTGTCATACTCTTTCTTACACAGATCAGCTACTCTTAACCAAACACTCAGAAGAGGATAGAGAACACTGTCAGTTTAGTAGAGAAAGACCTACAGAAGAGCATTACAGAGTTTGCAGGGCACCCTAACATGGCATCCACCCTGCAGCAAGCAAATATCCAAATGTAAATTAGAAATGGAGCAGGCAGACCAATAGACACTGCTTTTTGTTACAATATGATGACGTGAGGGCGGCACGGTGGCACAGTGGTAGCGCTGCTGCCTCGCAGTTGGGGGACCTGGGTTCGCTTCCCGGGTCCTCCCTGCGTGGAGTTTGCATGTTCTCCCAGTGTCTGCGTGGGTTTCCTCCCACAGTCCAAAGACATGCAGGTTAGGTGGATTGGTGATTCTAAATTGGCCCTAATGTGTGCTGGGTGTGTTTGTGTGTGTCCTGCGGTGGGTTGGCACCTTGCTCGGGACTGGTTCCTGCCTTGTGCCCTGTGTTGGCTGGAATTGGCTCCAGCAGACCCCCGTGACCCTGTGTTCGGATTCAGCGGGTTGGAAAATGGGTGGATGGATGATGACGTGATTTTGTTGCATTCTGCTTTTTTTGGTATTTAAAAAAATCAGGTGTATAACATTGTGAAAATCCTTTGTGGTGCCTTTATTGTTTTATTGTTGAAAGAAAAATTGCTTGTAGGTGTAATGGCCAAAATATCTTGACATGACTGATTAGGACTTTAGATCCAAGGATCATTCACTATCTCCCCTACTCATCAGTCCCCATCACTTTCTAACATTTTTCTCCTTAATAAATTAGATTACAAATCTTGTTCTCTACTGCTTTGATTGAATGCCAGTCAGGCATCATGTTGGTAGGACATTTTGAAATGCATGTTTTTAAATTGTAATTTGCATCCAAAAATTGACTCATCCTCTTCATTATACTTGTTGGTCATTTAATACTTTGAAAACTGATTTATATTACTTTTGGAGTTGAACAAATTTAATATTTTTTGATTTACTGAAATCTTGTATCGTGACTGACAAAACACTAAACTCTGCAAAATTATGTCTTCTGTATGAAACAAACCAACTAAAATGTATATAATACTGTAAAATGTCCATGAAGTTCAAATTCATCACTTACTATTGGCTTTCACTAAGAACAAGTCAGGGTGAAAATGAGAGTGACAAACAACATCTAGGAAAAACAGTATAGTAATCGAACAGCACAAACAATGAACTTCTCGAGACAATGTCCTCTTAGGCATGTTGAGGGTGCCACCTGTGGGTCTGTAAAAGAGCACTTCTGTCTGTGAATCAAACTGCCCTGAGCTCTTCAACCATAAAGCTCCCCAAAATACCATTGACAGACTTTTGAGGAAACAGCAAGTGGAGGTACAATTAAAAGTTTAGCCCACAGCAGAGCTATTAAAGTAATAAGTAACATCTAACTGAGGAAACTGATGACATTAGTTTCATTTCAGTGCACCATTGTGATACTTTAAAGGGAAGCAGAATATGAGTTTTTGCTATTGAGTAAAGATTCTTCATTGAGATTCCTTCCAGCATTAACCTCGACAAATTATCAACCAAACCAAAAATGTTACACTAAATGTACACTTCTGCCAGTCAGTTTAGTGCAGGGGTGTCAAACTCCGGTCCTGGAGGGCCACAATGGCTGCAGGTTTTCATTCTAATCACTTTTTTAATTAATGACCTGTTTTTGCTGCTAATTAGCTTCTTTTGCCTTTGTTTTAATTAACTCGACTCAGACCCCTTAGTTCTTTCTATTTCCTTAATTAGCAGCCAAACAATAATGAGACACAAAAAGAGCAAACAGGTTTACCGGCTAACCACATTATCTGAACATAAAGAAAGGTGAGGGTCTCGGTAAGGTTGATCTCTCAGGTCAATAATCAGAAAAAGAAAATCAACAATTTGGGAAATGTCTGCTGTAGCAGAAAGAGAGTAGCAGCAAGCCGAGGAATTAAGTAATGGGTTTAATTAACAGCAAGAATTGGCTTCTCATTAAGAAACTGTTTGGAGTGAAATTGATTGGAGTTTGAATCCTTAGTTTAGTTGGTCATCTGTTGGCTCGTTTCACGTCACATTTCTGTTGGCTACCATTTAATGAAGAAAAGAATCAATTGAGAGGACTGAATCCTTAAAAACAGGGCTATTAAAATGAAGGGAAAATGAGCTAATTAGGTGTGGAAACTGGTCACTGATTAGGAAAAGGGTTAGAATGAAAACCTGCCGCCACTGCGGCCCTCCAGGCCTGGAGTTCGACACCCATGATTTAGTGGCTGATTTGTCTGCTTATGAGGGGCTACGAAACCATCTAACATGGCCGATCTAGAAAAACATTTTCTGATGTACTGAATCCTGGCTACTGCTGATTCACATTGAAAACCCAAAGAATTCAATGCTTTGTCCTGCTGGGTGGCAGTAAAACAGAAGGGTGATGGTGGGATGGAGTTGGTGTGTTTCTGTAGCACACATTGCGTCTTTTAACACAAGTAGAGCAACATTTTACTGTGGAATCGTCTTAGATTATTATTGCTTATTATATGCCTTGCTTCATGTAGTTAGTATGGATAGGATTCCTTAGTCAGGTGATCCTACATTTTAATGGGAAAAGTTTGGCATCAATAGGAATATAAACCAAGCAACATGCATTGGCATTACGTAATCTCTACTCATCTTTTGTTGCCTTTAATTTCAGTTATGTACAATAATTGCCAACATTCTACTTATAGTGCGACACTATAGGGACACTAGGCACAAATGTAATCAAACAAGTGAAAAATCTGAAGCCATGCAAGTTCTATTGTGATGAAGGGAAGTCTGTTGTACTTACACAGTGTATGTTAACTGTTGCTGCTGCTGCTGCTGCTGCTGCTGCTGCTGCTAATCACAGGAATGACAAGTGCTAATCTGAAAATCAAGTTAATATTGGCAGCAATATGTTCTAATATTTTAGCTGCATTATGTCAATATTTTTAGCTTTGTGCTAAACACAGAAAAAAGCAACTTGATAAAAGGCAGAAGACATCCTTTAAGTTATTGATCAAGATTTTAAAGTAAAATCTTCAGTCTAGTTGTCATTACTCAGAGAAACACACTGTGGCACTAGCAACATATAAACAGTGAAGAATAACCCAAAAGAAGAGATAATGGATGCCTAGTTTCCCTAATAAGTGTCTGTTTACTTGTGTGTTTTGTGTCTTCAGTCACAGGAAAGATTTATGAGTATAATACAAAATCTGGAGCTCGCAGGTGGAAAGAAACTCAGGTGCTGAAAGAACCTCAGCCAGTTCAGCCAGAGAGCAGCGTGCTTGTCATTCCAGCAGTTCCTCCTACTGCAAATCTGGGTAAGGCGAGAACAGGAACCGGCAACTCTAAAAGACCCGAGAGTAAGGGAAGTAAAAATGGAGATGACAAGAACACTGTGCATCCTGGAAGCCAGAACCTTCTGCAGAAACCAGAGGAGGTACCCCAGGAAAGAACTTCATCACAAGCATCTAAAAAAGAGAAGAATGTCGAGCTTTTCTCAGGTCAGAAAGATTCTGAAATGTCAGAAGTATAAAAATAGCTAAATCTATTTGTGTTCTAGTCCTTCAGAGGGGGAATAGACAGAAAAAAAAAGAAGTAATTAACTAGATTGATGCACTAAAGCTAAACCCATAAAGTCCCCAGTGAGGATAAAGTCAACATTGGCAGCAAATGTGAGTCGACATGTCTATAGACAGACACCATTAACTAATTTCATGCACATCCAGTGACAGCTCTATCATAAATGGATAATAGCCTGTTAAATAAATCTCCCCAACTATTCTGATGAAAAGTATTATCAGTAATTCTTTACTTAATATATTTTAACTCCTAACCTTATAGTGCCTTATACGCTTTTGCTAAAATGTATTACCATGGATATTTTAGTATTTGGCACAGCTCAGCTTTCAGATAACCAAACAAGTTTAATGGATTGATTGCTCTCCACTTGTTTGTCAGATTTCTTACATTCTTAGTATTAAATGTTTTTCAGGCAGAGAACTGGAATCTGCATTTATATCATATGATTAAAATGCAATTTTATGAGCCTTTTTAAAATCATTGTGATTGTTAACACGCTTATTTTGAAAGCTTTTTTAAATGTTGAAATAAACACTTCTTGTCCATAATGTATTTAAGAGGGCAGCAGTTCTTAGCCTGGGGACTGACACAGAGTCTAAGAGTATGGGAAAATGTTTTGAAAATTTTAAAATACACCTGAACTACTGTGGAATTGCTCTCCACATCTGAGTATTTAAATGGAAATGCCTACGAGTGGCACTACACACTGCCAGAGCTGAAAAGTTGTGGCCATACTGAAGGGAGAATTACCAAGATGTGCCCACCAAAACCTAGCAGAGAAAAGGGTTAAGAACTGCTGTTGTTTCTTTAGTTTTCCTTTGTATGGTCCACTTTTCTCTTAATTTACTTCATAAACCAATACTGTATAGCTGAAATACTTTCATAAGAGAAGATTTACTTTATAATACAATAGGAATGAAATACTGCTCTGATTAATCCCTACCAAGGTTAAATTTGTCTGTGTAAAGCAAGAAAATTTGTAACATGTAATGAAAGTGTTTTTTGTACTGAAATTTAAATAAAAGCTTGTAAATTTCTGAGCAAATTTTCTCTATTGTTAATCCGTTTTCTAAAGGTTCTTATAGCATATTTTGTTATTTCTGGATTTATTTGCAATTATCTCAACCATTTCTTCTTTCCTTTTCAACTTAAATGTTTATTAAAGAAAGGCAAACTATGCAAACCAATATATATAGACACACGCTTAATGGCCACTTTATTAGGTACATCTACAAACTCCATTTCCAAAAATGCTAGGACATTTTCTAAAATGCAATAAAAACTAAAATCTGTAATTTGGTAATAAAGTTGAACCTTTATTTAACAGACAAAAGGACAAAAGAATGACTTTCAGTGTTTTTCTTTCTTTTTTGGGGTTTGTATCTAATGGTGGGTAGAACATCTTTTAGCCTCAACAGCAGCCTGAATTTTTTGAAGTGTGGATTTTACAAGGCACACAAAACCTTTGTGAAGTATTGTGGCCCATGCTGACTTGATGCACATATACAGTACTGTGGACTTCCACTTCTACTTTAGTCCAAAGGTGCTGTTTTGGCTTGAGTTTAGGGACTGTGCAAGCCATTGCAGCAAACTGAAGTCACTGTTATGGTTATGGAACTAGCTTGAGATGTTGGATGCTTGGTGACATGTCATATTATTCTGCTGGATAAGTGTAGAGTTTGGCTTGTGGTACCTGGATGGGGGTGGTACCCAGCCGGGATGCCCAAGAAGACCAGAGAAGGGCTTGTGACTCCTCCAGACCACAAGGGGGCGACTGCCCTGGGGGTTCATGGGTACAGAACAGGGAAGCTCGACCCTGTAGGGGCCTGTGGTCACCACCAGGGGGCACCCAATACCTGCAGGATCCTGGACCTCAGCACTTCCACCACACCCGGAAGTGCTGGGGGGAAGACGAGCAGGGACACCCGGAGTGCTACAGCCAGCACTTCCGCCACACTGGGGCGTGTTGGTGGGAGATTGCCGGGAACACACCTGGAGCACATCCGGGTGCTTTTATAAAGGGGCTGCCTCCCTTCAGAGGATGACTTGATTCGTTAGAGAAGAGAGGACGAGGTCTCTAGAGGAGAGAAGGAGGCAGCCGGAAGAAGAGAAAGCCATTGTGTGTTGGACAGAACTTTGGGGTATTGGGGTTTGTGAGAGCATAATTGTATAATGGAAGACCACAATAAGCACGTGTGGAGTAATTACAACGTGTCTGCCTGTCTGTGTCCGGGTCATATTCCACAATGGCGCCCAATGTGGGGCCCTCTGTCTGTTCCAAGACAGGGACCCCAAAACAAATATTTTGTGGATGGCCCGGAGCAGCAGGCACCCCCGCACAAGTTCTGATGGTGCGGAGTGCTCACGGCCCCGAGAAGGAGAGAAAACCCACAGACCGCCACCGGAACGTGGTCTCTGGAGGAGAGAAGGAGGCGGCCTGAAGAAGAGAAAGCCATTGTATATTGGCCAGGACCTTTAGGGTATTGGGGCTTGTTGAGAAGTGTTGTATAGAGATGGAAGACCACAATAAACGTGTGTGGGGTAATTTAAATGTGTCTGCCTGTCTGTGTCCGGGTCATATTCCACAGGCTATAAAGGAATGCACATGGTTAGCAAGAATGTTTAGGTGCTTTGTGGCATTCACATGACTCTCATTTGCCATTAAAAGATTTATGAGATCTATAGAACATTTCCTACACCATGACACCAGCACCACCAGTAACATATTACAGTAAAGACGGGCTTTGTGCAATACTATTCTAATCCAATTTCTTGTCATCACATTATGGCCCTGAAGTTTTTCTTTAAAAAATGTCATCTGGAATCACATTGAGATCTTCATCCTTTAGAATAAGAAGTAAGACAAACTTATTTTTAAGTACCAGTTTTCAAAGCAAAAATCTGTGTGGCCATTTTTAAGGTAGGAAATTGCCTGTTGCTCTAGCTGATTTCCAGGACATTTACAATTAGCTGGCATAGCCTCTGATTGAGTAGTAATGTAGTCTGTCAGTTTGGATGTCATAATACTTGACAACTGTCTTGCCTTGAAAAATAAATGTATTTAGTAAGTGTTTTAAGTTTTTCCTCTGTGCCCCTAAGCCCTTCATTGTAAAGCGCTGTAGTGGGCAATGAATTTTTTAAAATTTATAGAAAACACTTAACTCTAGAACACAATTTTGCATGGCAAATGTATAAATATCATGTTTGTGAAGAAATAACTTAAAAACAGCAACCTTATCTTTTAACATCCACTTGGGATAGAACTGTTTTGGGTCATTGGCACTCATTCAGTTTCCAGTTGCCAAACTTGCTTTTGTATCAGACATCAAGATCAGAGCTCAACTCATTCCTTTGTGCTTAAAAATATTACAATACAGTACTTAAAATCTTTGGTCCTCAGAGCTGCAGCATGGAATATAAAAGATCAGATAGTCCTATGAAAATGATTTTTCAAACCATTCAAATGATTATAGAAGAATTCTTCATAAGAGATCATAAAAATTATTTGTACAAAACTCAATTGGCATTGAAATTCAGTGTAGTTTGCGTTTTAAATTGCATTTTATTCCCAGCAAAGTTCACTGCATTAACACAGGATAAAAGAGATTAAGACTGTCACTGGAACATATACATGACTTTATTCTGCATGTGTGTCCCTGTCACGTGTAGAAGTGTTCTGGTAGTACAATTCCTACCTTGTCAGTTATGATGACAATCTTGGCGATTCCAATTGTAATCCTAAAGA
This sequence comes from Erpetoichthys calabaricus, assembly GCF_900747795.2. Lineage (NCBI taxonomy): Eukaryota > Metazoa > Chordata > Cladistia > Polypteriformes > Polypteridae > Erpetoichthys > Erpetoichthys calabaricus. The sequence goes on from NC_041394.2 coordinate 238,373,390, forward strand.
TGCCTTGGAGACAGAAGAGAAACTCCAACCTCTACAATGCTTAGATCGGACATATTCTCAGCCTCTTCTGTAGGAACCAAGAAACTGAAGAAAGTCAGCTGCTGACCAATTGTGCGGCACAGCTTCCTGTGCATTGGGATTTTCCTGTGCGGAAAACACTGTAATGCACACAATGGAGTGTTTCTGGCATGTGTTTGTGTAGTGAAATATGCAGTATGTCACATTAAAAAAAAATACTCTGATGTAAATGAGAGCCATAAATAGAAAAACAACACAGGTAAACACAGAAGTGTGAAAAAGGCTTTATGAATAAATATTCCTTGTTTTCCACCCAAGAAATCCCAATTCAAATCCCCCCAAATTTTTTTTTGTGAGTTTCATGTTTCCTAATTCCAAAGCTACTTGCAAAACAAATTATAGTGTGTGACAGATAGGGGGCACTATCACTCCCTTGAAGCCTCTGATCAGACACCAGACACCAGACACCAGATAAAAGTCCAATAACTTATTTTATTTGGACAATACAGTGCACAATGCACCCTCCACTCCACTATACTCATAAACAATAATTAATACAATAAACAATAACAACCCTCCACTCCTAGACGCGTTGCCACCCTTCCTCCCGACTCAGCTCGCTCGTCTGGGATTTCTCACAGTCTTTTATAGTCCTTGACCCGGAAGTGCTTCTGATCCCTCAGTCCATGTGACTTCCCAGCACTTCTGGGTCAGGTGAAAACTCTTCTTCTTTATCCCAGAAGTACGTCATTCCCTCTGTCGCTGTGACTAAGATATACTTCCGGGTTATAGGGAACATACAATTCCTTGAGCCTCCCTGTAGCGTCCTCTGGTGGCCCCATGGTATCCAGCAGAGTTGTGAATAGAAACTCCATTGTCCATGATTCCCTGCTGGCATTCGGGGCACCTCCATGCTACAGGGAGGGCTCCATCTGGCAGCCTGGGGGTATTGGCCGGAATGAACGGCTGGCCATATCCCACAAGTGTCAATTCTGCAAAATTGTTTGCAAATCAAAACTTGCCTGTTTTACTCATCACTAGTCTTCATCAAAGTACCCTAAATGTGTCAGTGAGTGACATTTTTGTTGCGGTTTGCAAGTTTAAGGGCTCAGTCAGTGGAGCATTATATTACATATCAGTCATCGACACTTCACTGAGAGCAACTGGCACTGGGCCATCAACACTAGTGATGGTGAACCTATGACACATGTCAAAGGTGACATGTCGTGACATTTTGGGTGACACACCAGTGTTTACCAAGACCCAAATTCCATCCATCCATCCATTTTCCAACCCGCTGAATCCGAACACAGGGTCACGGGGGTCTGCTGGAGCCAATCCCAGCCAACACAGGGCACAAGGCAGGAAACAATCCTGGGCAGGGTGCCAACCCACCGCAAAGACCCAAATTACCAAAGAAAATATAAGAATTCTGAGACCCTGCACCACCCAGAGGTTAAAATGGATTCTCACCATCCATATCAGCACATCACCTTTCATCACGGCAGCCGCACAGTTCAGTTGACTTCTAACCACTGCACCGGAAGCTTGTTTTCATGGCGCAAGTGCGAGATCTGCAACTTCAGTCTCCAAAATGAGCCTACTATCAGCATTTGTGTGAAATCAGCTTTTACATCCATTCTTGTATATTGAATTATTTATATGCTAGGAGCCAGTTCAACAACTACAGAAGCTCTGAAATCACACAATGAAAAACCATTATGGGATAACCCTTATCTTGTACATATCCCGTACATACTACGTTCATGATATTTTCACGTACATATGCAATATGTATGAGATAAGGGTTATCCCATAATAATAACAACAACAACAACATTTATTTATATAGCACATTTTCATACAAAATAATGTAGCTCAAAGTGCTTTACATGATGAAGAAAAGAGAAAAAAAAGACAAAGTAAGAATTAAAATAAGACAACACTAATTAACATAGAATAAGAGTAAGGTCCGATGGCCAGGGAGGACAGAAAAAATAAAAAAACTCTAGACGGCTGGAGAAAAAAAATAAAATCTGCAGGGGTTCCAGACCATGAGACCGCCCAGCTCCCTCTGGGCATTCTACCAAACATAAATGAACAGTCCTCTTTGTATTTAGGGTTCTCACGGAAGGACTTGATGATGATGGTCATGTAGATTTTTGGCTTTTAATCCATCAATGTTGGAACATCACAGTGCTTTGATTAGGTGGTGGTGGCGCAAGTCGCCACCACAAAAAAACGGGAAAAGAAACAGAAGAGAGAGTAGGGGTTAGTACGGATTTTAGAGCCACCATGAATAGTTATGATAATTAATTGAATATACAGAGCATCAGGATTAAACTAAAATGAAGTTATGAGAAGGCCATGTTAAAGTAATGTGTTTTCAGCAGTTTGTTAAAGTGCTCCACTGTATTAGCCTGGAGAATTCCTACTGGCAGGCTATTCTAGGTTTTAGGTGCATAACAGCAGAAGGCCACCTCATCACTTCTTTTAAGTTTTGCTCTTGGAATTTTAAGCAGACACTCATTTGAGGATCTAAGGTTATGATTTGGAATATAAGGTGTCAGACATTCCGATATATAAGATGGAGCGAGATTATTTAAGGCTTTATAAACCATAAGCAGTATTTTAAAGTCAATTCTGAATGACACAGGTTTTCTTTTCCTGGTTAGGATTCTAGCAGCTGCATTCTGCACTAGTTGCAAACGATTTATGTCTTTTTTGGGTAGTCCTGAGAGGAGTGCGTTACAGTAATCTAGTCGACTGAAAACAAAAGCGTGAACTAATTTCTCAGCATCTTTCAATGATATAAGAGGTCTAACTTTTGCTATGTTTCTTAAGTGAAAAAATGCTGTCCTAGTAATCTGATTATGTTTTCATTGTGTGGTTCAGAGCTTTTGTAAACACCACTGCTGCAGAGGTAAGGAATTTATTAACTTCAATGACTATTTTGGCATACTGTCTCGAAAAGAGTCTGCAAAGTCAAATGCTGACATTGTTTTCTCACCGTGGTTACACTTCTGCAAAGGGCAAGTAGTCTTCATTTCTAAGTGTGTGCGGTTTTACATTTCTCTCAACTGCCTCCCTTAATCCCTCTGGCTTATTTTCCATGTTATACTTTTGCGAGAACTTATTCTCAGTACTAAACAACATTAAAATGGACAAAAGAAAATGACTGAAAGATGAACTTAGTGCTGCTTGCTTGGGCTTGAAGTGCTCAAAGTACCTACCATCAATTAAAAATTTAAAACTCAACAACAAAAAAATCTTTAATTGTTGTCAAATCAAATGTAATGTGTTCCATATTTTTTCAGTTCAATTCAAAATTACTATTAAAAGTAGGGTGATATTTTAGTGCACTATTTCAAGCCCAATTATCAGTGTGCATATCATTTTCTCAATTGCAAGTCAATGATTTTTACTTTACTTCTATAATACAAAGCACCACACATGACTGGGCTGTATTTTTTAAATAAATGAATATGTAAAGAATTGTTTCTCTTTTGTTTAGTGGAGTCAACTTAGGCATTTTCCGATTTTTTTCTACACGAACCAGACATAATGTGAGTTTCTCTCCAGGCAATGAACACACAACCCTTGAATATTTCACCACTGCCGAGGTCAGTCACAGTTGAGGGACATGCAGCTTTGGTGTTGTGGTAACTAACAGTAGACCGGACATTACCTTTGTGTACCACAATGCACGGGGCATTAAAGGACAAGTGATTCACAATGTTAAAATATGTCATAACAGAGGTGATTAATAATGACTAGTGGGGGTTTCCTATGGGGGCCACTGATGCCATGGATTGAAATTTTACTCCTCATAACCATTCCCAGCTGAATTTAAATAAATTTTACTCTCTGATTCTCTAAGTACACATTTATTATGTGGTGATATCCCACATACGCAGACCCCAGTGTACGCCCTTTTCCCACCATCCCTTGCTTCCCAGTCAACTTAAATCACCATAGCAATTGACTAAAAGCAGTCAGTAAGTGAGCAGACTCTGGTCGTCCTGTACAGGAGAGCAGTGTGGGGCATAGAAAGACATAGAAATTGTCAAGAGGGCCTTCATATGCTGTTTTTGTCTTGTATGACCTCTATCAAAGTGCAGCAGGTGATTAAGAAAATAAAAACTGCCCTCAGTTGTACCATCTGAATACTACTGAGTTTACTATAATACTGTATCTATTACTCTGTTAAAAAAAAGAACTGTTCATTAAAAATATATGTGCAAGTTTTGTAAATCCATCCATCCATTGTCCAACCCACTGAATCTGAACTACAGGGTCACGGGGGTCTGCTGGAGCCAATCACAGCCAACAAGGCAGGAACTGATTCCGGGCAGAGCGCCAACCCACCGCAGGACACACTAGGGCCAATTTAGGATCGCCAATCCACCTAACCTGCATGTCTTTGGACTGTGGAAGGAAACCAGAGTACCCGGAGGAAACCCACGCAGACATGGGGAGAACATGCAGACTGCACACAGGGAGGACCTGGGAAGCGAACCCGGGTCTCCTAACTGCGAGGCAGCAGCATTACCACTGCACCACTTCAGGTTTTGTACAACCCCAAATCAGAAAAAGTTGGGACAGTGTGGAAAATGTGAATAAAAAAATAAAAAAGCAAGTTATAAATTCTCCTCAAATTTTATTTCATTGCAGACAGTATGAACACAAAATAATTCATGTTTTGTTTTGTCAACATCATTTGATTTGTAAATAAATATCCATTCTTGCCATTCAGGCTTGCAACACATTCCAAAAAAAGTTGGGATGGGGGCAATTAAGGGGTAGTAATGAGGTATAATAACTAAATAATGATGTGATTTGAAACTGGTGATGTTAACAGGTGATTGCAATCATGATTCGGTACAAAAGCAGCATCGAGGAAAGGCCTACTCCTTTAGGAGCAAAGATGGGCAGAGGATTGCCAGTTTGCCACCAAGTGCGGGCAAAAATCTTTGAAATGATGAAGAAAAACGTTTCTCAAAGACAGATAGGAAGAGATTTGGGCATTTCTCCCTCTACAGTGCATAACATAGTGAAAAGAATCAGGGAATCTGGAGAAATTACCGTGCGCAAAGGCCAAGGGTGCAAGCCTAAACTGAATGGCTGTGATCTCAGAGCCCTCAGATGGCACTGCATTAACAACCGTCATTCATCAATAAATGATATAACTGCGTGGGCTCAGGACTACTTCAGGAAGTCACTCTCAAGCACTACAGTACGTAGTTACATTAGGAAATGCCAGCTAAAACTGTACTGTGCCAAAAGGAAGCCCTACATAAATAGTGTCCAGAAGCGCCGTCGACTTCTCTGGGCTCGGAGGCATCTGGGATGGTCCATTGTGCAGTGGAAACGTGTATTGTGGTCAGACGAATCGGTTTTTCGCATCTTTTTGGAAGAAATGGACGCCGTGTGTTGCGGACCAAAGAGGAAAAGGACCATCCAGACTGTTACCAGATACAAGTCCAAAAGCCAGGGTCTGTCATGGTATGGGGTTGTGTCAGTGCCTTTGGCAAAGGTAACTTGCACTTCTGTGATGGCACCATCAATGCTGAGAAGTATATCTCAGTTTTGGAAGAACAAATGCTGCCTTCAAGGCGACGTCTTTTCCAGGGACGCCCATGCTTATTTCAGCAAGACAATGCCAAACCACATACTGCGCGCATAACAAAGGCATGGCTGCGTAAGAAGAGGGTGCGGATGCTTGACTGGCCTGCCTGCAGCCCTGATTTGTCTCCTATAGAGAATGTTTGGCGCATTTTGAAATGAAAAATGCGTCAACGAAGACCCCGTACTGTTGCGCACCTAAAACGTTGTTTTCAGGAAGAATGGGACAAACTAACACCTGCAACACTTAGTCACTTGATTTCTTCAATGCCTAAACGTCTTTTAAGTGTTGTTAAAAGACAGGGGAACTGTACAAAGTGGTAAATGCTGTTCTGTCCCAACTTTTTTTGAAATGTGTTGCAAGCCTGAATGGCAAGAATGGATATTTATTTACAAATCAAATGATGTTGACAAAAAAAAACATGACTTATTTTGTGTTCATACTGTCTGCAATGAAATAAAATTTGAGGAGAATTTATACCTTGCTTTTTTTCTTTTTTTATTCACATTTTCCACACTGTCCCAACTTTTTCTGATTTGGGGTTGTAATTCTTTAAATGTAAATCGTGAATAACTGAGCATGGCACAGCTATCCGTTTTGTTTTATGTGTAGAGGAGTTACCAGGCTGGGAAAGCAATGCCATCAAATGGCACAGAGAAGGAGGCAGTCTAAACAAAAGTGGCACCACAACAAGTGAAGACTTTATAGTCTAACAGAGAGGACTTGTGCAGTTCACAAACACCTAACAGTTGTTTCAATTTAACTGTGCTCTGTTTTAACCCTAAGATCATCATCAAATGTATAAAAATCACAAGGGCCTGGGAGGTGGGGTCCTCTGGGGGCAAAAGGCCAAAGGGAGTGACAGAGGTGACATGTCAAGAATCAGAAGTTCACACAGGACACAAACCAGCAGGCTGCCCAGTTTACACTATCAGTTATAATAATAATAATAATTCATTACATTCATATAGCTCTTTTCTCAGTACTCAAAGCGCTATCCACACAGGGAGGAACCGGGAACTGAACCCACAATCTTCCACAGTCTCCTTACTGCAAAGCAGCAGCAAAGTTCCTGACTCTCAAACTCCTTGAAGAGAGGACCGAGTGGGAGGGCTATTGGCATGAGGCCATAAGGTGAGTGTCACTGTGGTCTCGTTCAGGAAATACCTTCAGGTCTGACACTGCCTTTACTTTCACTGCTTTTTCACCATTAGAGAATGCACTTTTGCTTTCATTTCCCACCACAGGCAAATATTCACTGCATGCTACCTACAGTACGTACGCTCGCATAAGTAAGAGAGTCTCGCCATGACAGTTGTTTCAGTTTGACTGCACTCTATTTTAAGCCTAACGTCATTTTCAGGATTACAAGAGTCACAAGTTACAAGTAGGCATTACTCTCTTATTATGAGTACAAACACTTATTATTCTAATTTCCCCTTTTTTATGTCTGTGCTCCAGCCTGGGTGAAAGTTCATTTAGATCACTGGGTTGAGTCAAGGTGTAGGGGTCTTCTGCAGTAGAAAAAAAATCTTGGATATAATATGTGCTTCTACATTATAAAGAATGAGAATGTTTACCACACAATAGTTGGAAAATGACCATACTAGTTACCGCCTTGCACTTCAGTTCAATGTAGCTGTTCTCCTGTTAATGCTGCCCCCAAGTTAACAAGTAAGGAACGGAAATCAGATGTTCGAAGAAATATTAGAAGAGCCCACCTGATGGCTGGTGCCTCTTTTAACAACATAGAAGACTTTACACATGAAATATATATTATATAACAAGTTTACCGCTTAATTCAGGGCTTTATGTAGGAAAACTCAAGTGCTGCACATGTCACATTTTATTTATTTATATTTTTGATAAACTGGACTTCAGCAATTTCAGTGTTAAAAGTATGTGACTAGACTGGAATTACCAAAGTCTCGTACTCCTGAGAATGTATTCATTTTCTGCCAATCGTAACCACAGATATGTGGGGCTTGTTTATCCAAACATGTATTTTTCTGGGTCAATTTCAAATCGCAACTTCATCACAGTCATGGTTCTACTGCATATCTGCTTTGTATGTCTTCTCCACATCACTACTAGGTTTTCTTAATTTGAGACTGAATATGCTATTATCATTTCAGTACTTGATCTGTACATTGTGAAATGTTGCAGGCACTCTGTGTCGTTCAAAGGGGAGCATGATGTATTGAAAGAACCCATCTTGGTAGAAAACAAAAAGTTTCCAAGCCTCTGCAGCTGTCAGATTCCCATTGAGACATTAAGGATGATAACATAAGAAATCTGAACAAATGAACAGAGACAATTTAGTCCATCCAGCCTGTTTCTTTAGCTGTTTGTTAAGCTGTCCCAGTATCTCATCCATACACTTCTTAAAGGTTGTCAAGGTTTCTGCTTCAACTACATGTCCCGGTAGTTTGTTCCAGGGTTCCATGTTGTATGTTAATATCTGTTATCTATTTCATTAAGTTGCCTATGTGGGGCACTGGATTGCCTTCAGGATTTCTATGTAAATTTATTCTAAGCAAAGGTTGCAATGGATCAAGAATAAGATTTAAGGAACAGAAGGGAGAAGCTATAACGTTGTCTGAAAATGGGTTAAGATCAAAAGGTCCAAAGAAGAAAATCTATAAAGTTTTAAAGGCAGGACTCAATCAAAAATCACAGACAGTCGAATGCAACTGTTCGACTGACAATCGTCTCCCCGCCATTTTGGAATGCAGGGCAGGTGCTGCCATATGTCGGCAACAAAAAAGAATTTTAAGTGACATCTCTATATGCCTGTGGTGGGTTGGCACCCTGCCCGGGATTGGTTGCCTTGTGCCCTGTGTTGGCTGGGATTGGTTCCAGCAGACCCCCGTGACCCTGTGTTCGGATTCAGCGGGTTGGAAAATGGATGGATGGATCTCTATGTGCAGGGCAGATGCTGTGAATTCTCTATGTAATAAACTTAATAAGTTATAGCGTAATGAAAATTGCATAATTAGATCTGGACCACCCTATACTGACCTGGGCTTCTGTTTCAGTAACTTATATTACAAATGTTTTTGTTTTTTTAATCGAATACTTAAAGGTCAGAATTGGTGGGGATTGGAGCTCACGTGACAGGAAACAGGCAACCATAAACATCAAGAGTGTGACAATGCTTAAAAAAAGAAATAAAAAAACGGCAACAATCATCAAACAAAAAAAAAAAATCACAAAATACTATAACATGATGTGTTCTGCCATCGGGAAAAAAACAATCAGACAGGTTAAAGGGTACTACCGGGATGAGAAACCAATAGGCAGGCCAGGAAGACAAAAGATATGGTAACTAAACCAAAAGGAAGTGCAAGCTTGTAATTTGAAAAAGAAAATAATGCAAGGTTGTCATAATTCATTGTCCATACTTTAGGCTCAAGTGGGAACTCAGGGACATGAAGCATCGTGACAGAGAGTCAGTGGGGTAATAAGGGAAAGAGACAGCTGATACAACAAATAAAGAGGTGTATTTATTGGAACAAAAGTTCCATACTGAACATTTCAAAAACATGCACACAAACACTGCAATAATTAAGATAAAAACCAACAAGTGTTCTAAAAAATTACATTTGGCACATGGCACGCACCTTAAAAAAAACATCTATACAAAAAAAAAGTAAAATGAATGATTTGCCTGTTTTCTCTCTCTCTATCCAACAAAAAAAAAAAACTCACTCGGAGGAAAAGCTGTCTTGCCCTGGCAAACCAGAATAACGGTCTGTTCCTCTGCCTATACCGCTTAATTCCTCTGAACTGAACTAACCCCTTGGCAGATGAAAAGTCCTTTTTTATTCAGGGTCGTCCATCACCTGAATCGAGTTTACCGCTAATCCCTGGTCACGTGCCTGTCTACACGCCGTCTCTCCCGATTTCGAGTCACGCGAGTCTACGTTGCCGACAGCAATCCCCTTCACGTCTGTATTGTATACCCGCAACCGGCGCCCGTCATGTGCAGCACCGTAACTTCCAAGCACCATGGTCGCACCAGAAGAACACCGGGACGATGCACGATGGGTAGCAGGCACGCGTTTCCACCTTCAAATGGAAACACGTGCCACCTCGTCCACTTCAAGCCCGACAACACACGGCCACTCCACACGTGTACCCGGCGAACAAACCGGTAAGTGAACAAATGCCCCTTTTTGTTTTAGTAGATATACGGTACCTGCAAAGAATTAAATACAATCGGAACAAACTACCGTTAAATTAACACACTGTGAGACGTTTCCTCACAAGGGTCAAAAACACAAAATAGACTTGAGAGATTTTTTTGCACAAAGGATTCTAAAGGAATACACAAAGTAGAACAGAGAAAGTTTCACCAAGATCCTATTTATACCATTATACCACACAGTGGTGTGACCCTGGAAACCAACTGGCAACCAGGTACCAAAACTGTGATGTTAAAAAACAAAAACAAAATGGTATCGGAACTGAAATACTTACCCTTAAAAGCTTCTTGACCATAAATAACATTACTTCAAGGTAAAACCTATTTAAGTAAGAATTTGTTCTTCCTGGGAAAAATTAAAAATAAACATAGTTCATGACAGGATGATGCTAAAAAACATTTTGTATGTAAATAATTAGTATAAAAATATATATAATGATACAGTAGCTGCCAAATCATACAAAGAGTACACAAGACGTGTTTCGCCCTAATTGGGGCTCATCAGGTGTACACACCTTTGCTTCACCTTACAGGGATTGAACCTCAGTGCCAAAGGTGAAGCCTCTGATGTTGTGCCATGGTGCCTGGTTTGCTTCCTTGACACGGTGAAGATTGGAATGTTACATTCATAGGTCTGAATCGCTGTCTGCTTACTTGGATGGCTACCTACCAGGTAGCACTTGTCGCTGGTTAGCCACTTGCCGAAAGTCCACCACGTCCTCTCAGTTGCGAGAAGTAGATCATAGATATGTTATACTGTACCTTGCCTCCAGCTTCTCGCAACTGAGGTGACATGGCGGATGTTTGCCACCTGGCCAACCAACCACAGGTGTTACCTGGTAGGTAGCCATGCAAGTAATCCGATTATGATTCAGAGCTATGAATGTAAGACTCCGATATTCACCTATGAACTTACCAAATCCATTATTAATTCAGAGAGATATTCACCAAACAGAGCGGTCCTCAAAAGCTTCTTAAATACATTGAAGGAGTCGGCAGTATAGGTAAAGGTGGTCAACTTGTTCCACAACCCAGGAGCTACTCAAGAAAACAGTATAAATTGAGATTTGATGTCATGAGGAGGTGGCATCACCATCAGCTTTGAACTAAGAGAGCAAGAAGGAGCATAAGGCTTCACAAGTGTTTCCATGACACATTGACTGCTCTGCAGGCAAACATCAGTGTGTTGAACATAATATGCACTGGTACAGGGATGATTTTGGGGAGATTTGAAAAGGGAAGTGAAATGTGCCCATTAGCTGATTCAACACCAGATGTACCTTGAATAATTTGTACATGCAGATACTCCTGCCAATAGAGAGTTGCTGTAGTGCAGATGTGACAACACTAAACCCAGAACTAGGAGCTGTACTGCGTACACTGTCAGCTGCAGTCTGATCATCCAGATATTACAGAGAATTAGTATGTGAGAATGAGAGACAATTGCAGAGTGGTCAGTAAGGGACAGTCATCAGTCACCACCCCAAGGTTGTATACTGACTGCATTGCATATTGAACTGAGCTTAGCAGAGCAGGGGTGTTGAATAGGCAGGGTTGCTGGACTAACAGATACAGTAGGTTCATTTTTGCCAGGTTGAGCTGGAGATGGTGCTTCTTCATCCAGGTTGAGAGATCACGACTTGCTGAGATTTCAGTTGATACCATGTGGTGCACTTATCAGCACAGCACTGATATGAGAAACCTTGGGACTGAATAATAGTGTCTAGTGAGGTAGTGTACAGAGAGAACAGGAGAGGACCTAGCACCTACTCTTGTAGCTTGCCTAATGCACCCTTGAAATCTTTCCTGACCAGAATACTTAATAGGATCTGCCCAACTACTGAATTTCCCCGAAAATAAGACCTACTCCGAAAATACAGGTGCCTTAGAAATGGCTGACACTTGATTTAATGGTAGATTTGAAGGGAGTTATATTTTTTAGCAGTGGACAAGATGAGTGTAAAAAGAAAGAGCTATTCCGTCGAATACAAGAAAGAGACTCCCAGGGCATGAATCTCACAGCTTTCTGCAAACAGAAGAAGTTGGATCTCTGGATGGTCCGAAAATGGTGAGCAGAGTACAATAACTTCAGTCAACAGGTGAACAAGGGAAATGCTAAGAAGCACAAGTGTGGATCAGGTCGGCAACCATTATTTCCTGAGCTAAAAGACATCATCTGTGAATGCTCTCCTGTCAGCAATCCAAAGGCTTTGGTTGTGTGTAGGACTGATATTCAAGTATTTGCCCTTGTAATGGCACCACAGCTAGAAATATCCCCAGAAGAATTCAAAGCATCACAACACTGGTACATTGCTATATGGTTGCGAGACATGGACGCTATCCAGTGACCTGAGACAAAGACTGGACTCCTTTGGTACTGTGTCTCTCTGGAAAATCCTTGGGTACCATTGGTTTGACTTTGTGTCAAATGAGCAGTTGCTCATAGAGTCCCGAATGAGGCACATTAAATGCATTGTGAGGGAGCGTCAGTTACGGCACTATGGCCATGTGGCGCGTTTCCTTGAGGGTGATCCAGCTCGTAAGATCCTCATTGTTGGGGACCCGAGTGGCTGAACCAGGCCAAGGGGTCGCCCACGTAACACCCGGCTGTGGTAGATAGAGGGTCACTTCTGGACGGTGGGACTGGACCGCGTGTCTACCTGGCGGGGTTGCCAACCAGGATCCCGAGTTGTTTCATCGTGTAGTGGGTGTGGCAACACATTGTACCAGTACATGCTCCCCAACTTGACTTGACTTAACAACACTGGCTGAATGGCTTCCTTCAGCGACAAGAACTGTCTCTAAGGAGATCGACAACACTGTTCAAGCTGGAAGACACTGAAATTATTAAACGTGCACTTGCTTTCAAGTCCTTTGTTGATGGCATAGACGGTTATAAATACCAATTCTCCAACATGATTGCAGAGTGCCATGTTTATGGGCCAAGAATCTCAAACGACAATTGATCAAAGGGGTGTCTCGTCAATCTACATTCCCTCCACTAGTTGCGAAAGCGCAGTGATACCTGCATTTTGGCAGTTTGTCTGGAATGGAAAGAAAGCCACACCTCTAATCATCACTAAGGGCAAGAAAGATGTGATTGAATGTGTTTCAGGCATTTATGTCCTTGAAACCGAGAAGGCTTGGTCCACACAAGCAGTTATAAGGAAGCAGGTCGACTTGATGCAGCTACTTGTTTTGCGAGGTGGCCAAAGAGGACTGCTAGTCTGGGATTCAGCCAGCACTCGCCGCGCTAAAGACATGAAGAACTTCCTTGCAGAGAGAAGAATAGATCAAATAATGATTCCCGCAGGAATGACTGCCTATTCCCAGACTCTTGATATTGCAATAAACAAGACATTCAAGAACCATTTGCATGTGGAAGTCATGATCACATTGGAAACAGAATGGAGAGAAACCAGCGTTGGAGCTTTGTGAAGCCTAGCCTGAACTGGGTGAAAAATTCATGGGATAAAATCACTGACAGCTGTGTTGCCAATGCACTACGAGCAGATTACTTGGACAAGAAGCGCTAGTTTAAGGAGAGCTCTATTGCTGCACATGAGAGATTGGGGCCATTTGTTTTATAGTACAGTAATTGGAGTCGCAAGAAATTCAGGCTGGAATTCAGGTTTTGATTGTGCAGAGTTATGATGATATTCCAGAAGATGACATGACTGTATTTGAATAAATGTAGATTGTTTTACATGAAGAAATATAAGACATGCCCTGGAAATAAGCCCTAGTGCATCTTTTAGAGTAAAAATTAATATAAGACCCGGTCTTATTTTTGGGGAAATATGGTAGTAGGATTCAAACCATCTCAAAAACAGTCCTATTATTGCCAGGTTAAGAGAGGGTGGCAGGGAGGTTCTGATGTTTGACTTTGTCAAAGACAAAGGAAAGATCTTGAAGGATGAGATATTGGTTACTCTAACCAGCCATAATATGTTGACAACAGGCAGCAGGAATGTCTCCGTGGAATGGCACTTTTTGAAGCCCTGCAGTCTGCTCTGTAAAAGGAAAGAAAATTGGTTAGAGACACTTAGTTCAAGTGTTTGGGTAGAAAAGAGAGAAGAAAGACTGGTCTTTAATTGTCTACTTTAAGAGTGTCAAGTGTGGGCTTTTTGAGAACTTAAACAAATTGGGCCTGTTTGAAGAAGGTGGGTAAGTTGCCTGTGCAACAGCATAGAGGAGATCTGAAGGGACAGGGTCAGGTAAACAGCTAATGGAGTGACTAGAGAGTACTTACTAATCATGCTTTGAAAGAAACATACTTTAGTGGTAGTGGCAGAAGAAAAGGAAGACAAAAGAGGTTGATACTTATCCAGGTCAGCCTGGGCCTTTGACTTCCTGCATTTAATTTCCATAGTTTCAATGGCTCTGTTTCAACCAAAATATCACCAACTGCCTTAGAAGTTCAGAAGGCCCAACAGACTATTCTCTGGCACTCATTTAGTTTATGTATGTTGTGACCAGTTGGGGGCACTAGCAAGCCCCCAAACACAGACAACCCAACACTACTCTGGGTTCAAATAAATGATTCTTTAATCCACACAACCCCAAATAACAATCCATCCAATTCATAGACTTTAAGTGGTTGCTTGCTTTCTTTCTCCTTTTCTTTTTCTCTTTCCTCCTCCAATGAGCTTTGCCTGCTGCCTCCTGACTCCCTAAAACTATTGCAGCAGTGGACCTGGGAACACTCCGGTGAAGTGGTGTGGCCAGTTGGAAGTACTTCCAGGTTATAAGGAAGCTGAGGAGGTCTTCCCTTGGCAGCGCCCTCTGTCATCCCCCAGGAATCCCTGTAGGGCTGCACTTCTAAACTGCAACTCCCATGCAGCCCTGTGGGAGTCCAGAATGGGACTCAACAGTATTTGAGGGACACTGCCACTTAGTATAGTGAAGGATGAATTGCTCCCTTTTGTCCACTCTTGCCAGTTTCAGTAGCCTTCAGCCATCCCAATCAAGACAGGAATCATAAGGCAGCCTGACCAGGTATTTCCCCAATTTATTCCATCCTTCCATTATGGCATCCTGGCCAGGTAAGGAACTCACCTCTCTCCTGGACAGGATGCCCATCCATCCTCTGGGGCATCTACGATATATTTTTATAAATACATTGTCCTGTCATTTGTAAATATCTGGAAAGCCCTAAATTATTTCTTAGTGACTCTAGGAAAGCAAACAAGTGGACAAGTAAGAAACATCAGACAACTCCTGCCCCATTTTAGTGTCATTCATTACTTTTATAATAATGTGTGACCAATTAATGAAGAATGTAATGCAAGAACTGTAGCCCTTCTATTCAACAGCTCAAATCATAACAGATAGGACTGTTAGTAAGATCATTCCATCTTTCACCTAGGTGTGAAGGTGCGTGTGTTAATGGAAGTGTGACATTGCACCTTTTATCAAAAGTACACAACCTAATCTCCCCGATCCTTGGAGAAATGCACTCTCCCTTAAATTCTAATTTATGTATGTTTACTAACCGTAGTTGCTTAGATGCAACACAGTAAGGAGCGTGGTATTCTGATAAGCAAGGCCATGAAGTCAATCAGATTGCCACCTTGATAAATCATAGTGAAATGAAAATAAATGATCACATTAGATAAAGTTGTGCTGAATGTTGTTAATGATAGCCTCACATCATGACTCATGATGTAGGCCATAGAAACACACTTAGATCTGATTGATTGCTTGTTCTAGGGTGACCGTCCATCCATATTTGACTCCATTCAGAGAGTATGGGGGCTTCATCTGCCTAAAGGCAGGAGCTAGCCTTGGACAGGGAGCAGTCTATCAGACACTGTACATGTCTTAGGAATGTGGGAGTACTCAGGTTGAGCATTTGAACCCAGCGTTCTGGTCTTGGTAAGCAGCACTGCTAACCACCTTGTGAAAACACAATGGAAAATAAAAATAAAACCTTTTATTGCTACTATTATTAATGAATTCCTTGCACATTTTGTTATTGAAAAACTTTCAAGAAATGCTTACTATTATTGTTATCAGTAAAATGACTAATGAGCTGAAATGAAAGATGAGAAAATCAGAGCCAGCACCAGGCTTTCCTCATTTTCTTTCTTCTACCTTACCTTTCTGAATTTCAAAGCTCCATGTGAAACTTCTTATCAGGCAGGGTGCATGCGGAATGTTTCTAAGTAACACTTCAGCATACAGTAGACGATCAGTAGGTGCCTTGTGACTGCAGCTCAAGCCTAATTCAGGTGTGCCTCTGTATTCAATGGGAATGAGCAACTTGACAATTATTAAGTTGACTATATTCACTATAGTCATCTTCATCTCTGGTGAGTTCTTTATTGGAACAAAAGGCTCAGCTTTGAGGATTCTGTTTTTTGCTTTTGTAGCATTGGCCCCTTTCATATTCTTTCTTAAGCAGGTGTAGATGGACTTTTTCAGATAGAGAAGCTGAACAATACAGTGGAAATCTCTCGGAGCAGCCCAGTTGGCACGGTGGTAAAGAAATTCACTGTAAAGACCACTCCACAGGTTCCAGTTGCAGCTGGCTTTCCTATGATCATGAACAGCAATCCTTACAGTCAAGCATTTATCGTTACTGCTTTACTCCCAAATGACTACCAGGTAAGTCACTCCTCACTTAACTTTTTAGTGAGCATTTCAATCTCAGTTGTTTTCTATTCTTTGAGTTTTGAGAGGGCAAGTGACACGGTGAGGTAGTAATGACCTCCAAATGGCTACATTGCTGATTACATTCTAGCATCCTGCCTACAGTGTGATTGGATTTATGTTTTTAGCCATATAGGTGAATTCATTTTAATTTATCCATTTTCTAAACTGCTAAACTGCTTAGCTAGTTTCATGATAGTCAGAATAATCCTTGCTTTCATGTTAGCCATGTTAATTCTGTAGTGTAGGATTAATATTAGGATGTCATGGTTAAATGAAATCCAAAAAAAATCTAAAGAAGGATTCTCCATTTTTGGAGCCCATCACTAAGTACAGGCTTTTATGTCTCTCAAGTCAATCTCAGCACAATCAGGGAACCAGCCAAGAATACCAGTCCATCAGGGAAGTACAGAAAGGAAAGCAGTGACAAAAAACATGAAACAAACTCGGGTCCGTGGAGCTGTGAGGTGATGGAGCTAATTCCTATGCCACCCTGCTACTCACTTGCTCAAATTCCCAAATATAATATGGTGTAATGGATGGAATACAAGAAACATTTGGGTTCCATGGGGCCCAAACCTCTTTTAACACCCAAAAAAGTAAGTAAGTAAACAGTAAAAAGTAAACAAAACAAAAAACAAACTGCCACAAATCAGTATGAACCTTTCAGAAAGTCCTGTCTCACTGATGGTGATCGAAAAAAGATGCCAGCCCCTGGTTGAGCAGTTTTTTAATGTGGAAGGACCAGGAAGCATGGTAGGTGAGGAGAGGATGTTGCTGCTCTTCAGAGTGTGCCTCATTTCTGAGGAAGAAAGGGAAGACAGGTAAGCTAGTGTGTCCCCATCAAAAGCTTTCCCCTGGTGTACTTTTGAAATCCTCCCCACAAGGAGTAGACTTTGCCAACACCCTGCACAGTAGGAACTGAAAACTCAAAAAATGGCCAGATAAGCACACATATCAAACAAATAATATTAAATCAAAGTAAACTTTCATATTTTTAGCATTTGCAAAGCTGAAAATTATTGATAGCCCCCTAACCCCAAGTCCAGAATAGTTTTAAATTAGCAGATTCTGAAAATAGATGAAAGGAAATTCAGGAAATTTTACATAAACTGATGGACAGTATAAAAGAAAATAGTTGTTTCCATAAAACTCTGAAGTTTCACATTGATAGGTAAACCTATTTCCTGATAGTTAGCCAGCAATTGGTGGTGTTTATTCCACTTCTCCGCTTTCATTTCCAATATTAGATATCTGCAATGTAAACAGTATTTTTGAAAAACACTACACAACAAGAGCATCAAAAATGGACAAGGGCTATATAAATATTCTGAAGAAATTCATTAATAATTACTAATGTAAGTTTATTGACTTTCTTAGGCCTGTATGTTTCAATTTCAGCTTTTTTCTAATATTTAATGTTAGTTTGCTCCATTACAGCATATGTCATGATATTGTTATACAGAATAAACAAGATAAATAGGCTGTAATCTTATAAAATATTGTAACAAAGGCACTATATAGGCGCCCGACTCGACACAGATGGACACCAAGACACGTATAAACACACAAGATTTTTATTTTTTGGTCGCACGTCTTCCCCGTGACCCACAGGCAATACACAGTCCATAAAGCACCAATCCCACACAATACAACACTCGTTTTCTTTACCACCACTCCTCCTCAGGCTTAGTCCTCCTCCTCCCTACTCTGGCTCCTCGAGTGGTGGTGGTAGGCCCTTTTTATACCCCACCCGGAAGCGTTCCAGGTGCTTGACCACCTGGTCCTAATTGTCCTTCCGGGTGGGGCTGAAAATACGTCCAACTGGGCTGCTGACTCCCTGCAGCTCCCCCTAGTGGCCATCCAAGCCCCCAACCAGGCTGTGGAGGACTCCATCTCCCATGGAGCCATGCACTAGGTTGGGGAGTCCTTGTCCGCCAGGGAGGCTGCCACCAAGGGTCCCGGGGGAGGTATTGAACTGTCCATAGCTGCTCCCCCGGAACAGATGTAGCAGAAGCGTCCCTGCTGGGCATGGGACCCGGCTGTCCATTACAAATCCATATATGATCTATGTTTACCTAGTGACCATTTATCTATGCGTTGTTTTCACATGTTTTTTCATGTTTGTTGTATGTAAGTTATTAAGTTCCTGCAATCAAACAATAAGAGAATAATTAATTATATAAATAAATGTTACTTTAAGTTGTGTATAAAGACCAGGAGAAGTATTTCTTTGAGAAGGGACATGATATGCTGTTTTTCCTTCAGTGCAGCCTCCCACATGTTTGCCCTTTCAAATGCCAAGTCCCGCATTGGCAGGACACCAATGTTGTTCCAGCAAAAATGTCATGGCACAGCATTCATCTTAAGGCAGCATGTACATTTAATGTACTCATCAGATTTAAAGTATCAGTGACAAACATAAAAGCTGCCATGGTTTATAAAAATTTAGGTCCCTTATCTGATCTCCTGGATCCATTTTTTTCTGTATGTCAGGTAGGGATGTTTTTGTTTAGAATTTGAACATAGAGGGCGACTATGAAATCTCGTGTTTTGTGAATCTGTCATTGTTTTGCATAACCAGAAGAATTTACCCATCAATGACACTTCATGGAAGAAAAAGTACAACAACATCTTTAGTATCTTCTACATATTCACCATGGAAAGGATCCTGACAAGAAGTATTACAGCCTGGTTGGGAACAGCATGTAGCAGGACCGCAGGGATCTGTGGTGTGGTGCAGTCAGCTTTATGATCACTAGGAGTACACTGTGTAACTTCAAGGGCATCTGCACAAAGCAATGTTGGGTCCCAACAACGGCAACCTCTCTATGCTGTGATCAGGACAATGGTACTGCTGCCTGAAGACCACATCAGAGTCTGAAGAGGAGTTTCTTCCCATAGTCCATCCGCACCATGAATAAGAAAGTGTCTAGAATTTCACTACATAATGTACTGTATGGATAATCTGTATGTGGCAAATACAATTTGACTTGCCTTGACAATGTTTGAAAAGATGTTTTAATGTTTCTCAGGTGGTTTTGGTTGAAAACCTTCCCCAGGATTTCCCACCCATCACACAACAATATGAACTACAGATATATGCGGAGGATATCAGAGGAGACACGGGCATGAAGACACTGGTGGTGAACGTAACTGAACAGTCAAGACCTCTAAAGTTCCGTGACAATTTAGGAAATCAAGGTAAAAAAAAAAGAATATTAAAGCTAAATGTGTGTGCATTTATGAGATGGTTTGGTGTTCCTTATCAATGAAATCTTTGACACATCCATTGAAGTTATTTCTTCACAAACATGCTATATAGGAATTTTGCCATCTAAGATCATGTTCTAAAATTAATAACTTGCTATAAATTTAAAAAAATATCTTGCCTGCACTGGTGCATTACATTGCAGTCTACAGTATATTGTATGGAAGAGAGCTTAAAAACGTACCAAATGCATACATTTTTCAAGCCAGGACAGTTGTGTGATTACACACACATTGTAAAATAGTATATATATATGTCATTTTCTAATAAAAAAACAGCAGGGTTATGAGATTCAATCATTTTAAAAGAAGCCCAGCTGTGCGCAATAGCGCAGCACTGCATCCTCCTGTGCAACATCCTTTCACTGCCCCAGAAGGTGGTTTTCTCCAGACACACCAAGTCACAGTAAATGGGGTCGACTTTACGTGACAAATGATACAAGAAAATAGAAAACGTATCCTTATGTCAAGAGACATAGTCCAAGGTTTTGCAATAAATTGATTATTTCCAGGTCCCTTTTGTTGTTACAAACATGCGTGGGAAACACAGAAAGGGCTGATCAATACTCAACAGCTGTCTTGGCTTGAAAATGGACGTATTTGTTAAGTTTTTAAGCAACAGAGGGGGCAATTTTTTTTTTTTTAATTTATAGAAAGAGCTTATCTTTATAACACAATTTTGAGTGGCACATGCATATATACATGCTTGTGAAGAAATATCTCTGACTTGAAAAATACCAAACTTATCCTTTAATCACAAGCTGCCTGCCCTTTTGTAGCATGAGCTGTCTGAATTTGTGGTAGCATGGAGTCCATAAGATGTAAAAAATGTGAGACAAGAATGATTGCCCTTGCCACTTGTCATCTCCATTATTGTTTCATTTTAGCTGGTTGAATGAGATGGTGGCGACTGTGGAGAAGAGTACTTTTAGAAGACCTACTCTCATTATGCTACAGCCAGTCTAGAACTTTCCTGTTCATGTGGCATGAAGCATCAGTCTTTTTGCTGATGGAGACACTGTGTCCAAAACCAGGATTCACCACGTCTGCAACAAAATTTACATTTATTCACTTAGTAGATACTTTAATCCAAAGCGATTTACAAAAGGGGTCAACAGAATCAAGTAAATTTTAATCTGGGGACTGTACTGAAATAAGTATCACAGAACAAGGTTACAAAATTGGTCATCATGAGTGAGGAGTTGAACTGACAATCACAAGTGAAGAACTTTAAACCAAACAGAACACAAGACTAGTTAGTCTTACTTAGGTACTTGGTTACTCTACGTATCAAAGGACACAGTGACACCACTAAAATATATTGTTGACACCTGGTAACATGGAACTGTGGGCTTGTGGGTCATCAGACTAGAAAATGTTTCCCCCAACTCTTGTTGTGTGCTTCTTAGCCCGCTACAACCTCCTCTTATTGGTTTTCTTTTACAGGTCTGGAGATCGATTAGGTTGTCAACTACAGTAATATTCTGTCACAGGAAACAAATGTCACAATTTAAATGTTTTCATCTTATTACTTTTATTTATATAATAAATTTATTTTCGTACTGTTTTATTATTGTGCCATGTTGATAATGTTATCATATTGCCATTTTAAATTTAAGTTGTTATGATGCTACATGTTGGTATTGGGCATGTTTCACCTCATATAGGTCATGATTATGTTGTTTTGGCTGCCGTCACTAATGTCTAACTTAATCCTCAGGAATTGTAAAAGTAGTTGTAGTAGCAAAGTCACATGTACAGAGTTCGGTGTAAAACCCTATTCAGACTGGATTATTTTTACATTAGGAAGTAGTGTAAAGTCAGTGATTTACTGTCAGTTCTTTACTCTATACAAGCATTTCCCCATTCCCTTTAGTTAATGTAGGCGTACCATTGAGTTAGACCACATTAACCGCCCTTATTCATAAGAAGTGTGTCCGATTCCACCTCCAAGGGGGATGGACCCATACCTACTTGCTTTTCTATATAAATTGTGTATATCAGTGTGCCAATGGATATAACACCCCCCCTTATTATTCAGCATGCACAGTAAGCAGTACACCAACAGTTCCTTGTTCCACTTCAGGTGCTGAGTAAAATAATTATTAATGGGTCTCTGTAACTTTAGCCTCATTCAAATTGCTCAAATTATGGAATTTTACTGACATGTCGATTCTCACGGACCTAATTTAACCTGGGATTATTTTTTACAGACTTTTTACAAAAGATGAAAGTCTCCCTAATTTTCATGGAGATATGAACACATAGTCTGTGAAAAGTTACTAATGTTAGTGATTCAGATGGGACTAAAATTACTGAGGTCCTCCAGTAAAAATGACTTTACCCCACCTCGTGGTGGTGTACAGCTAATCCCGATCAAATAGGTCTAAATTCTTACTTGTATATCCGACCAATATGTAACATGTTGCCATTCTCCAGCATCATAATACATAAATAGTCTTGACTAGAATATAAATAATGAGCTATTAGGTATGAAGAACTTTTTTTGCAGGATTTTTCTACTGAGAAAAAATTAATTTCACTAGTAATTTCTCTTTGAGAGTTTTACACTTTTGCTTGTGACCAGCGTTTGTCCTTACTTTGAGTCTGTCTTTTCCATTTGATATGATTGATGATCTTTTCGTCCAGTGTGTTGTCCTGAGCTCTGTTAGACTGTTCTTCCTCAGTTTTTTCTAAAGTACCTCATAATCCCTCGCATTTCTTTAGCCTTTTAGATCAGGCCTTTATGAAAGATCACAAGGTAGTTATGACAGTTTATATAATATATGACTCAGTCTCTGTTGGCCCTTTACGGTAACTGTCATATCAACTGTGGGTCTTCCTGAAACTGGATGACTTGCCCATGACACCAAGTGCATGAAAACTGCAGCTGCTGCTGTTATACACCCACGCCAATTTGACAGATCTGTGGTCTTACCGGTTTTCTTCCTGCATTTCACACACGTGACCCTACTTCGCTACTTCTATGAAACAGCACTGATAGTGCCACTGACTAAGTAGATAGTTATGTAGGAAGGACCTAGTAAAGTGAGCATTCAAAATATTGTAACATTATTTTATGTACCTTTGGGATTATTTCCAAATAGAACCTTTTGGGGGGAAGGCATGAAAATAATGAACAGTTTCGGAGTAAAGGAGGAAGAATAGCTTTTGTAGATCTCTGTAGTTGCTGTTACTGCTTCTGTCTTCTGTGAAAGAGAAAAGAGAAGTAAAGAATAAAGATGTGATCCATGTTATTCCTCAGTTGTGTCTCTGGAGACTGAGAAGTTCAGTGTTTTTTGTAAGGTAGCTAGCTATAGAGATGGTGGTTGTCAACTTCATGGTGCACAGTTATCAGATTCCATTAACTAATCAGACAGAGTGCTTCTAAATTACTGCCATTATTTGTTATACTGTATCACAGACAGTAGCACCCTTATCAAGTATGTCAGTACCACCAGAAGATACTGTGATGGATGCATTATTGCTGGAAGTGTCATATACTAACACTTGTTACAGACCTCACACATCAGGTGTATTCACGTACATGCAAGAAGGACAGTTTAAAAGAAAAGATGTAATTCATCTTAAAGCTGATCTTTCTCTTTGTTTTCATGTGAAACTTGCTTTAGAAGTTTATACAGATGTACAAATTAAAGCTTTAGCCACAATTTCCCCCACAAGACTGAGTATGAATACTGATTCAGCATACTGTCTGACTTTAATTCGAGCTATCCAAGAAACCTTTGGGTAAACTGTGGGCAAGCTACATGAAGCTTTTTAGAAGAAAAAAAACTTCTGCTGCATTTTTAAACTTTCATTAATGCACATTAACTTCCTTCATTGTACGACTGACCAGCAGCAAGCAGTTTATTTTCACAATAAACTAAAGTCATTTTGCTTCCCACAAAACATCAGGTGATATGAAGTCATGCTCTGATCATGAGGCAGCCTTCCCATTATTCTTTAATAAAACACTATACTTTTCTTGCATACAGTATGTAAATAAAATGCATTAGATTATAGGTGCACTATACAGTATTAAATGTAACATTAAGGCCACACACTGTAAAACGTGTGACATGCTTACATTATTGGGCGCTGTATATGTGCTGCGCCGTGCTCAACCCTCCATCCATCCATTTTCCAACCTGCTGAATCCGAACACAGGGTCACGGGGTCTGCCTCAATGAAATAATTTATTGCAGCAGTTCTGTCATATATAAATACAAACACTAGACAGCAAAATGTGGTCCAGGGCATCAAGGGCCAAAAAGAGATGAATGTCAGTGGGGAAGTTGAATGGCTATTTGCTTGTTCTGGGTTGTCTTTGAACAGACTGTGGGTACACAAATGTCAAATCTTACAGGCCCATCTCAGTGCTCTCTAGGTAAAGTGTGATAATTTGCATGCCATCAAGTAATTATTCCTATTATACTTTTATTATTGGGGCAAAACATTTGCACTAAGTTCTCATGAAACTGGAGACTAAATGCAAAATTGCTCAGATACAATAAAAATCAAAGGAAACTGGAAAAGAGGTGCTGTTTGAGAAGACATAGTAGAAGGTATGGATTAACAACCCCACCACCACCACCAAGAGAAAGGAGATTGACAAGTGATACATTTATAATTTATTAAAATGTAATTTAACTCTGACTGCTAGTGGAGTTGCTTACGCACACCATGATAGTGTAGAAGGCACAAGGCCAAATGAATATTGTCTAAGCATTGCATTGTGGGAAGGACAGTCTCTGGGGATTTGGGGAGTCTGTCAAACTGGTGGGGGGGCAAGAAATGATGGTACGTAATTCAAAACTTGCATATAGTATTAAATAGTTTTGAGATGATCAAAATGTAAAGTACAAATGTGCTCTCTGAATAAGGTGAGCTTAGTCTTGTCATTGTGGTTCATCAGTGCAAAACCCCATCTAATATGCAGTTATCCATCCATCATGTTGTTGAAACTGCTTAAGTCCAGTTCAGATTCTACACCTGAAACAGCATGGAAGCTGGTATTGCTGAAAAGGACATTGTAGCAGAATTTTTTGGTGGTTCACTATCGTCTCCAGAGATTGGCTCTGGCATCGCTGAAGTCTGGCAAACTTGGTGAGACAAATGGGCATTACCAAACTTGGGAGTACTTTGGGTTCCTGCCAGATGTAAGTTAAAGGACTGGGAGTGCAGGATTGGGTGAGTCACAAGGAACTGGTGGATGTCATCTGGAGCAAAAGCTTCAGTTAGTGTGAATATTTGGTTTGTTTGTTTAAACTGATGTTGGGAGGATCCAAATTGTTTTATTCTGACTGGCAGTTTTTTTATGGCCAGCAGATGGCACTGCTAACAGATCTAAGACTGAGCCAAAAAAAACAGGCACAGGGCAACAAGAAAGCTGAAATCTCAGCACAACTAATAAAACAATGCAATTACATGATTTCCAATGTAAAAACAAATTTCCTAAGGCTAAAAGATAAAAAAGCACCCAAGTGTATCTTCAAAATTGGTTAAACAGTATCCGTCAAATAAAGATTTAGTGCAATGAAATCTCATTTTATAACCTTAATACTCTTGAGGCAGAAGCTGAGGATAAGAACATGTTTAGGCTTACCATTAAATGGAGGCTTAGTTAATGAATCTGAGACAGTGGGATTTGCGAGGCTCATGAAGAAGTTCACGTTTTGAATGTGGCTTGCTTGCCATTGTGTATTACAGAGTTGTGGGTACCCTCTGGAGATACTGCATTTAAACCAGCTATGCCAGTGCATGGAAAAAATGTTTTGAGTACTGTATTGTCATTTTTTAAGATCTTATTATCTTGAGTTGAGTGGGCTGTGGATAGGTCACATAGCTTGGCAAATTGTTTCTGAAGATTGTGTTGAAGACCATAATGTTACAGAATATGGTGAAGTGTCGTTTTCATCCACCTCTTTGAAAGATTATTGGACTTTCCATTTTAATTGGGATTTCCTGTTGAAATATATCATAATGGAGCTTTGCTTCACTCTTTTTTCATGAACCAAGTTCTTTTGTAATTGTGGCATGTTACATAACCCAAAACTACAGTATATAGATATAATATTAAAAGGCGATACCCCTCCCTTAGTGATACGGTGGTAAGAAATCACACAGGAGAAATAACTTAGTTTTCTTTAATGACAGTTTAAATGGCATAACAGATGAAGGAAACCATAACAAGAATCCAGTTTGGAAGTGGGAGCCCGATGTATAGAGTATGCCATTTTCATCACTGCATTGGAAGGATTTTCCGGATCAGATGACAGTATCTCCCATCCGTCCGTTGGCTTCAAAGGTGTGCTGGGCAATGTTCCAAGGCTTTATACCTTTTCTTCATGTGCAGGCCCCCACTTCGGTGAATCATGCCATTCCAAACAAGGCAAAAAAGGATAAAGTTTCATGCTGACTTTGACACACAAAAATAGTATAAAATGCCCATTTCGCAGTTGTCCCTGTCTTTTCTTCTAATGCTTACCTGGCAGTTCTTATATGGTGAACTCCTGTGTGCTAAATCTGGCCTTGTGTTAGCTGTACATGTGAGTAGAAAGAAAAATGGATTTGTAAAATATTTTTGTACAGAGCACAGTGACATATTAAACTTATATACTTATTACAACCACTATTTTAGTAAACGGGTTACCTCAAAATCAACAGCTGCCAAACTATCTAATAGCAAAGTTACCAAGGTGGTAGGCCTAAGACAATAAAACCATTTGGATAATTTAATGGCTTTTAAGTCTTTGCAGAATCTCCTCAGTAAAACAATTTTGGATAAGCAAACAGACAGATGAAAAAATAATCCTACATGATACAGTGGACCAAATTTCAATCTGGTTAGACCCACACTCACCCATGACTTTCTTCCTTGGCTGGAGCTGAAGGAAGGATTCCGCCCTGGATGGGATAGCAGTTCAAGATGAATTTGTCCATGTGGGGATGGCATAGAATTATTGAGTGACATAAAATTCATGTATTTGGGAAAGCTGGAAGGAAAACTGGAGTTCCAATTGATACAAGCAGTACATACTGCATATAGTCCTCACAGAGAGTATCCATCCATCCATTATCCAACCTGCTATATCCAAACTACAGGGTCACGTGGGTCTGCTGGAGTCAATCCCAGCCAACACAGGGCGCAAGGCAGGAAACAAACCCCGGGCAGGGTGCCAGCCCACCGCAGGGTGCACACACACACACACACACACACCAAGCACACACTGGGAACAATTTAGGATCACCAATGCACCTAACCTGTATGTCTTTGGACTGTAGGAGGAAACCGGAGCGCCCGGAGGAAACCCACGCAGATACGGGGAGAACATGCAAACTCCACGCAGGGAGAACCCGGGTCTCCTAATTGCGAGGCAGCAGCGCTACCACTGCGCCACCGTGCCGCCCTCACAGAGAGTAACAGGGTGGAAATTCAAACCCTGAGCTCTATAGTCAGGGTTGTTAGATGTGAGCTTTTCACTCCTACTTGGGTTATTTTTGAAAATATTTTGCAGGAAAAATATTGATTTGGCAGTGTGCAGATTTTTGGTGCTATTTTCAAATGGTACATGCAGGCCTCAAATGGCAAAATTCCAAGGGAGACAATGACATGAACAGCAGCAAAACTTCAAGGGGGGCCCAACCCATAAATTGACAGTGCCAAAACAGCCCCCACCACAGTTGTCAACATTGTCATTCATTGGGTTGGTCCACATGGGTTTTCAGATGTCATTGGGCTGGGAGTATTTCCAGGATCTTGCAACTCTCTCAGGAGTTGGTGAGCTGCAGGAGTGACCATGTACTCACCAACATCTAGGTTCTTTTTCCCCAAATTAATTTCATATCAGTTTTCATATGCATTTCATTTCTAAGCAATTGCTTTCCGCTCACTGGTTTTCACAATTCCTACTTAATCTTCACTTTTGTTAAAAACTCTGGAAGCTCTGGAGTACTTTCTTTCTTTCTTTCTTTCTTTCTTTCTTTCTTTCTTTCTTTCTTTCTTTCTTTCTTTCTTTCTTTCTTTCTTTCTTTCTTTCTTTCTTTCGCCTCTTGCTACATCTGAATATGCACATTTAGTTTTATGACTCATCATCATCCCACTCAGCAGATTTTCTTTTCCATCTGGCCCCACCATCAAATTCCTCGTAGTGTCAGTGGAGCAGGGTGTAAATTTAACTTGAGAGTTAAAGCATTACCACAGTGCTTTGTTACCTTTGGACAGACTCCTGTAAAAGCACACAGCTGTACTTTTGTGCTGGAGATCTGTGAGCTGGAAGCCATTCACGCTGAAACATCTGGAAACATTCTGTCAACAATAATGGGGCAGCACAAAGTTTAAAGAAATACAAGGCTGAAGCAGCAAGGCGGTGATTATGAGGTGTCAATAGTTACGTAGTGCATTGTACACACTTTTTAATAGGGTTTGTGCCTGGCCATCACTAACAAAATATAAAACAAAAATAAAAATGAGTGTGAAAAAAGAGAAATTAGCAAATAAAATAATATTTATCCATGCATGTCAAAGGAAAGGATCTCTTGGAGCACAAAAATATGATTACTCCTTATGGAAAACTCATATTCTTCGAAATTGCAAACCAGAAATGAATTCCTTCTATTAGACACACTTTGCAGATTAATGTAATAATCATTAAGTTAAACATGAATAGTTTTAACAGAGAGATGGTACTGAATTTGATTGAGTTTTAAAATGACTTGAAAGACATTTACATTACATTACATTACATTTACAGGCGGAGTGGTGGCTCTGAGGCTAGGGATCTGCACTGGCAATCGGAAGGTTTCCAGTTCGAATCCCATAAATGCCAATAGGGACTCTGCTCTGTTGGGCCCTTGAGCAAGGCCCTTAACCTGCAATTGCTAAGCGCTTTGAGTAGTGAGAAAAGCGCTATATAAATGCAAAGTATTATTATTATTATTATTTAACGTAAACCAGGTGGGCGTCTCCTAAAGTCAATGTCATATTACATGACTTCTACTTGACAATTTCACTTGCAGTCCTGTAATCGAATCTGTATGATTTTGTGTGAGTGAGTGTCAGACTGGTTGGACTGAGTTGCTGGGAATGTCAAGTTATATGAGTAGTAGTCAGTGGAACATGCTGTGACTGCCTCTGGCTGGCTAAGATTATGTAAATGAAATCCACAGCCTAAAAATAATAGAAAAGTCATGTAATGTGACACCAACTTAAGTCACAAGTTATACATATTTTACCAAAAGAAAGTTAGCAAAGATACTGTAGCTAACAAAGTTCAGAATGTGCTACTGTCTCTGCATCTTACTACTCATTGTCTATTACCGTACATTTCTTTTATTCTACTTGAACTCTCCCCTATAGATCCAACAAGTTTTTGAACAGCAGTAGTTCTGCATGGTGTGCAGATATCCTCTGCAGGGAATCCTCAGATCAGCGCCTCGGCTGCCACATCAAGTTACTGGAGGAGATCACACTCTGAGTTCGCAGAGATCTTACACCAGCATTAAACTGTATTTGAACAGTTCCAGGCATATCAATATCCCATACCTTCAGACAGACAGTGGTCTTGATTGTGCAACTAGATATACTTACAAAAGCCACAAAAAGCCTTTTGTTTGTTCTAGACATGTACTTATATGAATGTAAATCACCAAGTGGCAGGACTGTTTGATATTTCAGTGTGGCACTCAGATGCTAACTCTGTTGATGTAGACCAGGAGTGGGCAAAGTCATTCCTGGAGGGCCGCAGTGGCTGCAGGTTTTTGATCCAACCCAATTGCTTAATAAGAAGCACTCATTGCTCAAGAAACACTTCTGTTTCATTTTAGTTATCTCCCTCATTAAGATTTTGAACCCTTATTGCTTATTTAAGTCTTAACCAGCTGCATTCTCGGTTTTTAATTGCTCCTTATTAGCAATTAGATGCAAATGACAAAAGAAACCAGCAGTTATCCATTTTGCTTGTTACCCTTTACACCTGTGTGTATTTATCGTGCACTATTTGGTTTCATTAAATACTTGGAAGGAAAGAGAAGAGAAAAAAGTGAAGCATTAAGAATTACCCATCTGTTTCACACTTCGAAGTATTTGGATGATATCCTTAGAATGGAAAAAAAAAAATCTAGGATATGAGAATGACTTGACATAGCAGAGTTAAAGCACTAACAAGCCATGAAATGTAATTATTGACAAGGATTGTTTTCTAATTAAGCAACTGGGTTGGAACAAAAACCCGCGGCCACTGCGGCCCTCCAGGAATGACTTTGCCCACCCCTGCTGTAGACCATAGTGTTTGCATGTTTTCATCTTTGCTGCCTTCTAAGCAGGTGTTTTGCAAGTTTAGCTGGAATTCCTTTTTAAATTAGATAAATGGAGAACTAAAGCTGACATCCACCTTACAGTCAATCAGAAAGAGATGCCACTTTTTTGAATTGTGTGTTCACACTTCCAGATGTGCAAGGACTTGCACATCTCACCATTTTGGAGTAGTTATTATTATCTTGAATTTTGTTGAATACTTATGTAGAATACAATTTAGCACTTTGACCAAACAAAAAGTGGAAATGTATTAATATTCCATTTCTTTTCTCCTTTCAGTGTTGAATATTTGATATTAATGTTGAAATATCTTTTAATACTCTCCTTTGGCGATTGTACTATATGACAATATGTTGACATATCTTCATTTTGTGTAATGTTTATGGCATTATTTGGCTGACATTTTATCATCGCTGGCGCTGGAACCTTAAAACATTGTGAAATGCGACATCTTTCTCTCATTCCCTCACACAAGATTTACTGGAGGCCATCTTCTTCCTCAGCTGCACCCAAACCTGCTGCATCTACTTCTATCTACCATTGCTTCTTCCATGTGGTTCCAATAATCTTCTCTCTGCCTCATTCTCTGCTTGCACACTTAAATTGACAGATCCCCCTAAAATCGCTTAAAAGTTGTAAGAGGCAACACCATCTGTACTTACTTTTCCCATCTCAATTGGCTGATCCAAGCCAGGATTTTCCCCAGGCCACAGGATTTAAGTCCCTTATGACAGCATTTCTCTTTCAGGTCTACAAAGCCCCACCAAAAATGTCATTTTTCATTGTAGATGCCTTTGTTCAAAGTCATGCTAATAAATACGGTGTAGCTGTCTTTCTAATGCATTAAAATCATTTCTTTATAACTTGTTTGCATTTCAGATTTTCTGTTTAAAATAGTGGAAACAATAATTGTTTTTTTCTTTTTCTATTTTAGATGTATTGATATACATTGAAGAGAGAACCAACCCGGGGCTTATTTACCAGCCCAGTGTTTTTCACTTGGGAAAGAATAATCTCACCGTAAGTCAGCTAACCTACTCTCATAAACTGCACATGAATCTAGTCTTTGCCATGTTACTCTGGTAACTTCGGGGCCTTTCATCATAGCAACAGGGTTTCAGAATGGGGACACCCATAATGTAAATAAAATGGGATGGCGAAATGAAGTTTAAACAAAATGACAAAACAAAATGATATTGAAACCAGAAAAAGCAACTTTTAAAACCCTGGGGAAAAAAAATAAGAAGTCCAAAAGATAAAAATTTAACAAAATCATAACTTGGCCAAATTGTTAACTTT
This sequence comes from Erpetoichthys calabaricus, assembly GCF_900747795.2. Taxonomy (NCBI): domain Eukaryota; kingdom Metazoa; phylum Chordata; class Cladistia; order Polypteriformes; family Polypteridae; genus Erpetoichthys; species Erpetoichthys calabaricus. The sequence goes on from NC_041394.2 coordinate 238,404,782, forward strand.
TAAACTCTTAAAAAGTTTTAGTAACAAACATTTTTCTGAAATTCGTTCAATATGAAATTACAAGTCACATGTTTGAGAGCACTGGAACCACACAACAATATTCAGATTATCTATACTTCCTCACCCACCTACAGCCAAGATCTTGCTTCTTCAGATTTCTATCTTTTTGTAACCCTCAAAAATGCCAACCATGAGAAAATAATTTGCAAGTGGTGATAAAGTTATTAACGAAGTGAAGTAGCTTTGAGTACAGAATGCAGGCTGGTACAAGATGGGAGTACATGCTAATAATTCTTGCTGGTGCTATGCTGACTCAAAAAGTGGGACAGTATTTTGAAAGATTTGAGCCAGAAAATGAGATGTATTCAAAATACACATAGAGATTGAAACCTAAACTCATCGCACTTTTGTCAAGCCATAAACAAAACCTAGAAATTTGAGTCATAAAATGTTTCCAAAAACCTGTAAACCTGAGAGTATGAAAAAGAATGAACAGCACTAAAGGAAACATCAACAAACTCAAATGAAAACACGGCCACCTCTGCCGACCTTTAAACCCATTGTGTTAATGACATCAGGGTCATGACCTCTCTGACCACACCCCCAGCAACCAGGAGCCTTGACTTGGCCATTAGATTTGTGACAAAATTAAAACAGTGCAAAATATTTTTAAACAAAGTGAACTAACATTTTTGTTAAAAATATACCATACATTTGGAATCTTCATAGCCAAGAACACTTAATTGACATATAAAGATCAGGAACAGCTCTAAATAAAGGTCAAGAAATTTTTAAAAACAAAATCATAACAGGTGCAACGCTATTGAAGTTGATGGAGATTATGCAGCAAACTGAAAAGTGTAGCGTGTAGCAAATTCATCTATCCAATGTGGGAGTATTAATTAACAATTTTACAATCAATTTCAAGCAATGAAAAAATAATGTTGCACAACTTTCTGATCACCCCTTGGTTTTTACTTTCTCATTTAAGTCCTTTATTTTGGAAGCTCTTCTCATGAGGGATTAGCACATTGACTGAAAGTAATCTGACTAAAGTGATCTTTACTCTTCTTCAATTGCACACAAGCTGAAAAGTGGCCAGTTTATCTTCTTGCTAAATGTCACACTGCTTATCTTTTAAAAAAACTGTATTTTTGAGAATGTCCTTACTTAGCATCCAACCTCGACCAGAAGGCTTTAATTTCCACAGCAAGACAATAAAATGGTTATATGTATACAGTATGAATATAAATCAATTATATCTGCAGATAATGTATCTTAGTCCATTAATGTATTATTGATTATTACTAATATTATTAATTGTTGATGTATTAATTATTGATTTTTAAGTGTTCTTCACTCTGACATACTGCTTTGGCTTTCTTTAGAAAAACATTAACTCTTACATTTTTTGGGTAGTTTCTTTCTTGTCTTTTTAAGGAGTCAAGGCTGGGGGTCTATCAAGAAACAGGGCCTGTTAAAGTGCATGAGGGATTTCTTGTGTGATTTTGGGTTGTATAAGAAAGAAATTGTTGTTATAAATTAACCTCTTTTTAAAGAACTATTTGATGAAATTTAAAGGGCATACTGACAATCAGAATTCTCATAATCACTCCCCTCAACCCCTTTGGCCTTGACTTCCCTTTGCACTCTAGATGTTAAAACAATGGGACTGTGCCACATGACTTGCCATATTCTAAGTGCTTTACCTCTCATCTCATGTCATTGTTTTCTTCACTGTAATATAAATCTTTAACCTTTGCTTTTTCAATAAATGCAGATGCACCTGTTTGTGTTCATGTCGCATGTTTCAGTTTGCTTTGATCATTCTTCTTTTTGAAGGATTTAAAAAAATGCAATCAACCATCCACAGTCAGGAGAGTAATTTCTGCCCCATTGTTTCAATTAAATGTCAAAATGATTCTTAGTGAAATAAGTGATTGGGAGAGTGGGTCCTAAAAGCCATTATCATTTGGTAACCTCTTTGACGACTGCTAACCTAATTCTAGTCTTATAGTGTCTTTGGCTGAAGGTCACATGACTATAAACAGGGAGCCTCTTTAAACAGAGGTGCTCCAATAGCAGAGGCACCGCCTTGTGAGCATCAACATTTACGACACATTAAAATCTAGAGATAAAGAGGTAAACTCAGTGTGAACACAATAAAAATTCAGCTACATTGAAAACACTTAACAATCATTTTTCATGTTTTTTAACTTAACCCTGCAAAAAATGTTTCTGTAAGGAGAAGGAGCTGGCTAAAAACTGGTCTCACATTATTGTACCGCTGTTTAAAAAACCCTTTCACCGTCCACATGTGACCAACATCTCTTCCTGCTAGCCACAACAAATACAGAGCACACCAATAGAAACAAATGTAAGTGGGGAAATAAAATTATTATTGCAAATACTGGAGAATACATACAATAAATAAATCAGCTCTTTACAAAATCCTGCACTTGCTTTAAAGTGACTTTAGCTGCAGGTGGAAGTCCCATTTTAGTTATGGTGCCAAGCAGAGTTGTGTTGCGGTGCAGCAGTCTATTTATTAGTATTTAGCCAGTGAAAGTGCTGTGAAGAAGCTGTCTGCTGTTTGTCCAATCCGATAGCGGTTACAGAACATCATATCTTTGATTGCCGGTACAACAAACAGTTCTGAGCAGGCATGAACCACGGTACCAAGTGTGGTCATTGCTGCTCTTGAGAAAAGAATGGAGATAAACAGCATCAACTCAGAGAAGGAGAGGCGAGTTTGTTGTACCACATGAACATCACTGAGAGAATAAAACTGGAAAATAATTAAAAAACGCTAACTTTTACATGTAGCCAAAATTTACACCGGGTATTACAGACTCAAAACAAATATATGTTTTTTTTATTTATTAATAATAATAACAATATAATAGCAGCTCACTACTCAAAACACAGAGCACCGGGGCTCGAACTGGCAACCATTCAGTTACAAGGCAGCAGTTCTTTCCTCTGCACCATCCTGGAATACATGTTAGCTTTCTGTCGATTTCTGCTTTAGGTACAGTATGTGTTCAGCATTTCTTGCCTCACATTTCCTTTCATCCTACACTTACCCAGATCTTTGTAGACACAGAAAACGCATAAAATGCATGTATTCCAAATGACGGTATACTGTATTGATTACCCTTTACAACTCCAGACCTCACACGCAGATAAGAAGCCTTGGCTTGAGCTGGGAGAACTTTTTGCCCAAGTTGAGCTCTATCAAGGGGTGGGGTGGGGATGGGATAGCAGGCTGCTTGGTGCTTGTGCTGATCGCCACATTAACAAAACAAAAGACGCTGATGGAGAGATGCGAAGGAATTTAAGGTGGGCCGGAATTACAAATTTTTTTTGTAGGTTTCAGGGATTCTAGTGTTAATTGGCCATCTGAGTTAGGTGCTCCTCTTCGCATAGTCCATAGCTTTCCAGTGCCTATTTATTCATTTTACTTTTTACAGCAATGCTGGAAAGGTACAAACAGACACTGAAACTAAACACACCTGACAATTGTTACATTACAAAATCCATAGTTTCCTAGTGTAGTTAGAGTGCAGCATATAATCAAATAAAGCAATTTAGGTTTTTGGGCAAAATTGCCTCTTTTTCTGTTTTGTTAACATTAATGGCTAGTTGTGAAGGGTAAGTCTGATGCTTCAACTCAGGCACTTAAGCAGGTACACCATATGGCCTAAGGTTTGTGGACATCCAGTGTCATGCTTGTGCATCACAGGGTCACCTTCTGGGCTCAGAGAAGGTAAGAACTACCACCCCATGACACAAGGGAGCAATGTTGCTGACGATGTTGTCTCTAATTCCACCCAGAGAAACTAAGTGAAGGCAACTGACCCCACCTCTTCCAGTCCAGTGAATATAAAGCTCAGAAACTCCCAGCAGGAACTGTCTCATTGCAGAACAAGCAAACCGTCAGACATAGCTCTGACCTAACCAGTGTGACCTATGCTTTGAATTACAGCATTTTTGAACTTATTAGTTATTAAAGTGGGTGACTTGGTTGGCATCCCAACATTTCTTTGATGGATGTGTGTGTTCTCTCGGTTGGTGACACTGGCCATCACACCTATATGAGTTTGTTTAGCATCCTATTCCAAAACCATGGGTATTATTAAGGAGATTGACCCCTATTTAAAAGCTTGCAATCCTCTGGGAAGGCTTTTCACAAGATTTTGGAGTGTGTCAGTGGGAATTTGTGCCCATTCAGCCAAAAGAACGTTTGTGAGGTCAGGTACTGATGTTGGACAAGAAGACCTGGTTCACAATCAGTATTCCAGTTTATCTCAAAAGTGTTCAATAGGGATGAGGTCAGAACTCTGTGCAGGCCACTCATGTTCCTACTTGTCTTTATAGATCTGGCTTTGTGAGCGGGGGCACAATGATACTGGAATAGAAAAGATCCTTCCCAAAAATGGTTGCCTCAAAGTTGGAAGTGCCAAATTGTCTGAAATGTCTTTGTATGCTGTTGCTTTAATAGCATTCTTCACTGGAACCAATAGGCCTAACCCAAACCCTGCCATTATTTCACCTCCACCAAACTATACAGCAAGCACTATGCAGTCCTGAAGTAGCATTCTCCTGACATCTACCAAACCCAGATTCATCCATCAGACTGCCAGATAGTGATGCGTGATACATCACTCCAGAGAACACATTTCCACTGTTCCTGAGTCCAATGGCGGCAGGCTTTACACCACTCTGGTCGACATTTGGTATTGCACATAGTAATCTTAGACTTGCGTGCAGCTGTTTAATTATGGAAACTGTTTTCTAGAAACTGTCCACACGTAGTTCTTGTGCTAATGTTGCTTCCAGATGCAGTTTGGAAATCTATGGTACAGGTAAGTGATGCACCAGAGGATAAGCCATTTTTATCTAAGCTTCAGCACTCGGCAGCCCCACTCTGTAAGATTATGGCTTAGCTGTTGTTGCTCCAAGGCCTTCCACTTCAAAATAATAGCACCTACAGTTACCTGAGGTAGATCTAGCAAAGGAGAAATTTCACACACTGACTTGTGGCGAAGAGTTCTTCAGTATGAACTATTCCACCGCCAATGTTTGTTAATGGAGATTGCTATATGCTTGATTTTATGAGCCTATGAAACACCTGAACTCAATAATTTGGAGTGGTGTCCACGTAGTTTTGGCCATATAGTGTAGCATGCAGTTTGTGTTGTTTAAAATTTAAGTCTAATCACATACCCTAAATGTATTCTGTTTTGTTTCAGTATTCGCTGGCACCAAGCACCCCTGAATTTTTTAATTGTGATTCAACAAATGGCTTTATTTATTCCCTCAAACCATTCAGATTTGACAAAGATCCTCACAGGTAAGACTCTCTCTGTCATTTATATAGTGACATGTTAGGCAGGTGTGAATGGCTAACCCTGAGGCCCTGTTTGCTACTCCAGCTCTTCTCTTTAAAGTAAACTTCTAAGGAGCTTATCAACTTACAGGGTCTACGTTTGAAGTCCTTCTGAACAGTATATGTACTGTACATATACTCTGTCCTTGTTTCCTTCCCATTTTTGATGTGTAAATATAAGCAGATATAGGGATGAAGAAGACTCTTGAGTAATACCCTGGCTATTGCAGAGATAGTCATTTTGAAGTAATATTAAGGTGTACAAGGATACTGCTGGCATAGCCTGTTGCACAGAATTTGACATGACAGTAATCTGCCTGTTGTTAGTCATGCAAGACAACGACTGATTGATGAGGTGAGCCTTTCAAAGAGAAGCAGTAGGTGGAGTGTTGGGAAGAGGTCATTGGGAGTCACAGTTCTTCTTCTTACTAGCCAGCAAATTCAGAACAGTGGAAGATGCACACAGACATGCGATTTCTTTGGAATCTTCTAAACCCTCTGTTGGGTTCCCTTTGGTCTAGTTGTAGTGAGCTAATCCAATGAAAGGGGATGTGAAACTACAGTTCATATCTTATACAGAGAAGATATTGTATCCAGAAGTGTTATCTGTCAATAAATTAAATACCAGGGCTAGTGTTCTTCTGTACTGGAACATTTAATGTCTCATCAATTCTCTAGGCTACTGTAGGCACATTCTCTAAATATTCTTATGTGTGCCCACAGTGTTTGCCAGATGCATTTTTGTTTAGATCAGAGTAGCAAAGGTACAGTCATGCTGCATCAGTCTGGGCATCATCAGTTACTAGCAGTATTAGTTGACATTACGTCATAAAAATGAGTAGTTTAATGCCAGCTGCAGGGGAGCTGATAAAAATTTCAAGCTTGTCAACATCTCAAAATAATTCCAACTAGTGTGGCATTAACAATTGGTCATTCTAAAGACAGTGAGCTACATAAAAAGCCATGTGAAGAGAGTGAAGCCATTGGCATTTGAAACAGGTGAACACTGGTGTGGTGCTACAACTAAAATATTCAAAATGGCAGCACATTACATCTTTAGGACTAATGATAACATGATTATCATAATATAAAAACAGAGTGTTTTTTGGCTTTTAGTGTTTTAGAGAACCTGTCTGATTGTGACTATGCAGTCAACAAGGCTGAGGAGGACTTGGGCTGTGTCGAACTCATGGCCGCTATGATTTCTGTAACCCAGCTGATGTCACTATTTTCAAAGCTCGGGATCTTTCTGGTACAAACAGGAAGAAGCTTAAAAGCTTCATGGGGTTCAACTGCCCAACTCTAATTTTGACTCTGTTCCCTACTTTTTTTGTCATGCAGTTATATATTGATGTTGAATGTCAATGATGGCACTTACATCATCTCAGGAAGAATTATTGTTTATATTGTGAATATGGATGATGGCACAATTACATTTACCCAGTGAGTTTCAGAATTCTTAAAAATTTCCAGTTTTGCTTTCCTTCTTACAATATTTAATTTAAAGATGCTTTGCATTATTAAACTTGGTGTGGGAGCATTTCTTTCCTGTCCTTTTACCCCTGTCCATTTCTTCTGTGGCTCAGTACAGTTAGAGTTGGTGTTTTCTTCTTCTCCCTCTTGTGGGTTTGTTGGTCCATGTCTGTGCCCTCTCTGCCTTCTCTTCATTCCTGACATAGATTGAACTATAGATTGGCAATCTATGTTCAGGATTTAGAAAATGGATGGATGGATATACATATATGTAATCATAATGCAAAATATAGTCAAGTGAGCACCAAGGACTTTCATAACCATTTCCAAAGCTTCTACACCAGCATTGAGCAAATGTGTTTTCACTGACATCCCTCTTTGTGCTTCATACCAATACAAAAGGCATCCATCCTTCCATGACATTAAAGTAGAAGAAGCAGGTTTGAAAATAAATGGGTGGTTGTCTTTTCTAAGCAAACAATGCAGTTCCCAATACCCTTCACCATGACCTCATGTTTAAAACAGTAATCTTTTTCAGCTTCCTAGTCACTAAGTCTTTGATCTCATTTCTGAAAGTGTGTTATGACTTGATTGTTCATCTCTTTTCTTTCTATTTCCAATTTTTCTTCAAAATGTAGTTCACATAGTTAAAGACGACCCAGATTAGGACTTTAAACTACTCAAAGGCAGCAGCAAAACTGCTTATCAATAGTAAATCACATGCTCAAGAACATGAGAGAAATCTATGAAGATCTGTATTTAATACTGAAGCCAGGATATACTTCTTCACACAAAGAGTCATAGCCCTCTGAAAAAACTACTGGGTCATGTAGTTGACAAAGAATCTTCAACACCTTTTAAAAAGTATGTGGACAACATGTTTTTAGCCAAAACAAACCAGCTTGATTGAGTCAATTGTCCCCCGCCTTTCATCAAGATCATTATGTTCCTCTGTATTGCTTTCAGTTTTATGTAGTAGTTTTTTTCAGAGATCACAGGGTGGTTTTTAAACATTGAAGTAACAGTAATAAATATGTCGGAGACACACACACAACTACTACATTTAAATTATAAGCGATTAGAATGAAACCGCTGCAATGTAATCCTTTTTCCCTTACTGTGGGCACTCTTATGCCATTAGTTCCTTTATTTCCATCACTGCTCTTTGGTGTTGTTATTGAATTGCCTGACCTTCTTTTAAGAGCTGCCACTATTATTAAAAGGTCTAAACTAAGTTTTCTTTCATTTCCTTTTTATAGATTTTTTTGCACCTATCCTGGTTCTGAAGGAAAAATGAACATCAGGTAAATGATTTTGAAAAGAGGTCTCCTCTACACAGGTTATCCTCAATGTTGGCTATCTGGAAGTTTCTATTAAAGAGATCCATCAGTAGCCTTTGTCTGTTCTTAAACACTGCACACTTGATAATGAGGTGCTGGCAGGAGGCAATGCTGCCTTTGTGATTATGTGTTTCACAGGTGTGAAAACCTGGAAACCCGACACTTTGCTGAAGTTGGGCAGGGGACACAATTAAACAACAATGGGAGGAAGAAAGGAGAGGAGAAACCCCTCCTTTAACCGCCACCTTATCGTGGTGGAGGGGTTTGCGTGTCCCAATGATCCTAGGAGCTCTGTTGTCCGGGGGCTTTTATGCCCCTGGTAGGGTCACCCAAGGCAAACTGGTCCTAGGTGAGGGATGAGACGAAGAGCGGTTCAAACCTCCTATGATGAATGAAAAATTTGGATGGCCTTTTCCCTCGCCCGGACGTGGGTCACCGGGGCCCCCCTCTGGAGCCAGGCCTGGGGATGGGGCTCTATGGCGAGCGCCTAGTGGCCGGGCCTGCACCCATGGGGCTTGGCCGGGCACAGCCCGAAGAGGCAACGTGGGTCCCCCTTCCCGTGGGCTCACCACCTATGAGAGGGGCCAAGGAGGTCGGGTGCAGTGTGAGTTGGGTAGTGGCCGAAGGCGGGGACCTTGGCGGTCCGATCTCGGCTACAGAAGCTGGCTCTTGGGACGTGGAATGTCACCTCTCCTGAAGGGGAAGGAGCCTGAGCTAGTGCGTGAGGTTGAGAGGTTCCAGCTAGATATAGTCGGACTCACCTCGACACACAGCTTGGACATTGGAACCAATCTCCTTGAGAGGGGCTGGACTCTCTACCACTCTGGAGTTGCCCCCGGTGAGAGGTGCCGAGCGGGTGTGGGTATACTTATTGCCCCCCGACTTGGAGCCTGTACATTGGGGTTTACCCCGGTAGACGAGAGGGTAGCCTCCCTCCGCCTTCGGGTGGGGGGGACGGGTCCTAACTGTTGTTTGTGCATATGCACCGAACAGCAGTTCGGAGTACCCACCCTTTTTGGAGTCCCTGGAGGGGGTGCTAGAGGGCATACCTTCTGGGGACTCCTTGTTCTGCTGGGAGACTTCAATGCTCACGTGGGCAATGACAGAGTGAGACCTGGAAGGGCGTGATTGGGAGGAATGGCCCCCCCCGATCTGAACCCAAGCGGTGTTTTGTTACTGGACTTCTGTGCTCGTCACGGATTGTCCATAACGAACACCATGTTCAAGCATAGGGGTGTTCATATGTGCACTTGGCACCAGGACACCCTAGGCCTCAGTTCGATGATCGACTTTGTGGTCGTGTCGTCGGACTTGCGGCCACATGTCTTGGACACTCGTGTGAAGAGGGGGGCGGAGCTGTCAACTGATCACCACCTGGTGGTGAGTTGGCCACGATGGTGGGGGAGGATGCCAGTCAGGCCTGGTAGGCCCAAACATGTTGTGAGGGTCTGCTGGGAACATCTGGCAGAGCCCCCCTGTCAGAAGTAGCTTCAACTCCCACCTCCGGCAGAACTTCGACCACATCCCGAGGGAGGTGGGGGACATTGCATCCAAATGGGCCGTGTTCCGTGCCTCTATTGTTGAGGCAGCTGACCGGAGCTGTGGCCGTAACGTGGTCGGTGCCTGTCGTGGCGGCAATCCCCGAACCCGCTGGTGGACACCAGCGGTGAGGGATGCTGTCAAGCTGAAGAAGGAGTCCTACAGGACCCCTTTTGTCCTGTGGGACTCTGGAGGCAGCTGATAGGTACCGGCAGGCCAAGCGGAATGCGGCTTTGGTGGTTGCTGAGGCAAAAACTCGGGCATGGGAGGAGTTTGGGGAGGCCATGGAGAATGACTTTCGGACGGCTTTGAGGGGATTCTGGTCCACCATCCGGCGTCTCAGGAGGGGGAAGCAGTGCAGTGTCAACACTGTATATGGTGATGATTGTGCGCTGCTGACCTCGACTCGGGACGTTGTGGGTCGGTGGGGGGAGTACTTCGAAGACCTCCTCAATCCCACTAACATGCCTTCCAATGAGGAAGCAGAGCCTGGGGGACTCAGAGGTGGGCTCCCCCATCTCTGGGACTGAGGTCACCGAGGTGGTCAAAAAACTCCTTGGTGGCAGGGCCCCGGGGGTGGATGAGATACGCCCGGAGTTCCTCAAGGCTCTGGATGTTGTAGGACTGTCTTGGTTGACACGCCTCTGCAACATCACATGGACATCAGGGACAGTGCCTCTGGATTGGCAGACCGGGGTGGTGGTCCCCCTCTTTAAGAAAGGGGGACCGGAGGGTGTGTTCCAACTACAGAGGGATCACACTCCTCAGCCTCTCTGGATAAGTCTATTCAGGGGTCCTGGAGAGGAGGGTCCATCGGATAGTCGAGCCTCGGATTCAGGAGGAACAGTGTGGTTTTCGTCCTGGTCGCGGAACAGTGGACCAGCTCTACACTCTTAGCAGGGTCCTGGAAGGGTGCATGGGAGTTTGCCCAACCAGTCTACATGTGTTTTGTGGACTTGGAAAAGGCATTCGACCGTATCCCTCGGGGAATCCTGTGGGGGGTACTCCGAGAGTATGGGGTACCGGCCCCCCCCTGATAAGGGCTGTTCGGTCCCTGTACGATCGGTGCCAGAGCTTGGTCCGCATTGCCGGCAGTAAGTCAAACCCGTTTCCAGTGAGAATTGGACTCCGTCAGGGCTGCCCTTTGTCACCGATTCTGTTCATAACTTTTATGGACAGAATTTCTTGGCGCAGCCAGGGTGTTGAGGGGGTCCGGTTTGGTGGACTCAGGATTGGGTCACTGCTTTTTGCAGATGATGTTGTCCTGTTTGCTTCATCAGGCCGTGATCTTCAGCTCTCTCTGGATCGGTTCGCAGCCGAGTGTGAAGCGGCTGGGATGGGAATCAGCACCTCCAAATCCGAGACCATGGTCCTCAGCTGGAAAAGGGTGGAGTGCTCTCTCAGGGTTGGTAGCGAGATCCTGCCCCAAGTGGAGGAGTTCAAGTATCTCGGGATCTTGTTCACGAGTGAGGGGAAGAATGGAGCGTGAGATCGACAGGCGGATCGGTGCGGCATCCGCAGTGATGCGGGCTCTGCATCGGTCTGTCGTGGTGGAAAAAGGAGCTGAGCCGCAAGACAAATCTCTCAATTTACCAGTCGATCTATGTTCCTATCCTCACCTATGGTCATGAGCTATGGGTAGTGACCGAAAGAACGAGATCGCGAATACAAGCGGCTGAAATGAGTTTCCTCCGTAGGGTGTCTGGGCTCTCCCTTAAAGATAGGGTGAGAAGCTCAGTCATCCGGGAGGGGCTCAGAATAGAGCCGCTGCTCCTCCGCATCGAGAGGAGTCACATGAAGTGGCTCGGGCATCTTATCAGGATGCCTCCTGGACGCCTCCCTGGTGAGGTGTTCCGGGCACGTCTAACCGGGAGGAGGCCCCAGGGAAGACCCAGGACACGCTGGAGGGACTATGTCTCTCGGCTGGCCTGGGAACGCCTTGGGATTCTCCCGGAAGAGCTAGAAGTAGTGGCCGGGGAGAGGGAAGTCTGGGCATCTCTGCTCAAGCTGCTGCCCCCGCGACACGACCTTGGATAAGCGGAAGAGGATGGATGGATGGATGGGAGGAAGAAAATATGGAAATACTAATATGTACAGTACTAAGCAACAACCATTAACTGCTTTTTTTCACTCAGCAGTTTATGCCCACCAAGTATTTGCACCTATGCAGAAAAAATAAAACGCTGAAAATGAGTGGGCACAACACAACTCAAAATGGGAAAATCTCAGGCACCCAGTTCAAATCTTGAAAGCAGAGCAGTGGACAAAGATGCAGTGATCAGTTTGGTTTTATAAACAGCCAATCCTGGTTTAGCCAAAATAACGGTGGAAGTTTACTTCACCAAAATAGACCACAGTTTAATATATTCTATCTATCTATCTATCTATCTATCTATCTATCTATCTATCTATCTATCTATCTATCTATCTATCTATCTATCTATCTATCTATCTATCTATCTATCTATCTATCTATCTAATTGTCTTTTATATACAGTATTGTTATATAATTGAAATAATCTCCTCAATGAAAGGAATCCGGATGTATGCCAGCCCACTGTTCCTGACTCAGCCAAGAAAGTGTTAAGTATAAAGTTAGCTTTCATTAAAAAGCTGAGTTCACTTTCAGCCAGGTATGTTGAGTCAGTTGTGGTAAATAATTGCTGATGTTCATATAAATTGTTTCTGTGGTTTTCTATAGTGTGCAAGTGAATGCAGTTTTCTTTCTTTTTATCTTTGGTACCTCACCTTTTTGCAGTAATATTATTAGTGATTTATTTGTTTAAAAGTGAAAAAGGTTAGGATATTGGAAAAAAGCTTTTTGAAAAACATGTTGCATTTGTTATTCTAGCACTACAAAAACATGTACAATTCCAGAAGAATTGCTGCCAGGAACAGAAGTGGCCAGAATATCAGCACAAGACCCAGATGACTTTAATTTTTTGACCATCCTCCATTACAGTATGACTGGCTCCACAAACTTTTCCATCAATCCTTGTAAGTCTCCACATAAATTGTATACTTCAGTTCAAGTTTACTGTATAATTTTCAAATACAGTGCCTGAACTTATTTCTATGCATATCCCCACTCAATTTGGGTTTAATTGACACATCTATTGTTAGAAAAATAAAACCTGCAGTGAAAGTTAGAATTCAGTGTGGTGCTGTTTTAAATGCCATGTACTGTACCTTATTGCATGGGTGTGCCAGTAAGTGTAGCAGGGTGTGGGTCAAACAGCCCACCTTCTGATGGTTGGTGGCACAGCTGGCCACAAACCAGCCACCTCCACCTTACTCCAACAGTTCTTTGTGAAGAAGGGCCTTGTTGTTTCTCCTTAAACTGTTTTTTTTTCTTAAATTATCTACCATTGGAATTACACATTCAAAAGGACATGTTGTCCAGTGTTCACTATGCTGTCTGCCTAGCTTTTCAGATTTTGGCTATCAAAGTTAAGATGGAGTAGTAGTCCATAGCCCATGTGTTTCTTCCTCTTAAACCTTATGCAACCCAGTACCAGGCCAACAAGGGATCAAAAAATGTTTTAAAACACTTTTCATTGCATCATACAGATAAACTATGCTAAACATGAACACATGTGTCTGCTACATACTCCTAGTGATCGCATTGTTATAGTAGGAACAGTTGACGTTTAATCAGGCACGAAATCATATGTGTGCTGCATCATACACCTTCACCCAAAAACAATTAAAAACCGCCTAGTAATTTTTTTGTACAAGGAGTACCCAAGTGATATACATCAATCGAAAGTTCTCGACCAGTAGATTTCAACCAATGCCTGGAACCCTGGCTCCAACCAAGCAAATGGCAGCCATGTCCCAATAACACACACATATGTATGTATGTGTGATGAAGCAGCCTTGAGAAATCCAGCATAATCCATGAACACAGCAGCCGTGACTGGATTCAACCCCTTAACCCAAGGTGGGGCTGGCTCTTGCTGAGTGGGTCATACTATTGGATAGCTGAGACTGTGACTTTTCCAACAACACCAAACATGGCCATGTTGTAATGGATCTTCCCTTTCTTGCATAAAGAAGCTCCTATCTCACAGTGTGAGTGCAAAATTTTTTTTGTGTTGCTTCACAAAGCAACAGCAAATATAAACAAGTTATATATCAAAATGTACAGCAGATTCTGTTAAATAAAACAAGTTCAAGCATGTCACTGTGCAATGAAGTGTTTAGAAGATATTCACCATAAAATAACAGATGGGCACCTGAGACTGGCACCAAGCAGCTGGTGTTTCCAGGCAGATGGCTCTGGCTCAGTAGGTCGTACCATTGCAAGCTTTCTACTGTTTTATAGCAGTGACTGAGATTTCTCCAATGAAGTATAACGTGCCCATATTTGAAAAAAGGAGAGTGCCAAAAGTTAAAAATAAAATTAATGAAAATGTGAGATTTGTTCTTTTTTGTATCTCTGTGCATATGTGATAAATACATATGTTTGTGTGTGTATATATGAGAAAGTATGTATATTTTATATTATTTCATATAAATGTTATATTTATATTTTGGTTCTGGAGGTGGGAGGGGTGCCCGTGGTGCCAAATGCTGTAACTATTTATTTCTTTGTGTTAATAACATGAAACTTTTTACAGGTACAGTTGACACGACTGGGAACACAGCAGAGGCGAAAAAACTGACCTGGCATTTCTTGAACTTGAAATATCCTGTATTTTATAACAAAAATTTGGAAAAATGTCTTCCTATGTTTTTTTGATATATTGGCATCATTTTTTGAGTGAAGGAATGCTTAAATTTTTATTACATTTGAGAAGTTATATGTCAAGTTTTAGTTTAGTTTATGACTATCCTTCGTTTATTTATTGGATAATAAGGCTTTATTATAGCATACTCTCCACAGGCGGAAATTGCTGAAAAATATCCTCAGGGTGTAAGGGTTTTAAGGACTCCAAGCCAAGCAGGGTCACTTTTTCCTACTTAAGGATTCATTTGAATAAGTTGCTGCATATCATTTGAACACAAGAAGGAGACAGTGATTGTGAAAGCTAAGGAAACAACTGAAAGAAATTCATGTACGTCTGTCATGGAGTTGTGCAATAACACTGAAACACCCTCTTTGTTTTCTTGTTTTAGCGTAAGCCTTGTCAGTCTGTCTTTTCTTGGTTCTGCATTTAAACGGACACTGGGGGAAGGAGATGGAGGGTGCACATTAACACAGCAATCCTTGATTTCCATGTTGAGACTTCAACAAAATGGAGGACCACTTCTATCTTTAATAAAATTGTGGGATTTCAGAAAGAGGCCATCATTCTGAGAGGAGCTAAGGCACGTGACACATTGGTGACAACAGGACCAGTGTGCTCCATAGCAAAAGCGATTTCATTAAATGGGATACCCTGAGGCTCCTACCCCTTTTTTGTTTCTCTGTTCACAGGGCATCATTTGATTGGCTGTTTTGAGTCTTTCCTTGCAACACTTGTTGACATACTGGATATCAGGGCAAAATACATTGTGCTGTTAGAACCTAAATTAAATTCTGATCTTTTTCTGTTGTTCTCTCTTGTCTTGTTCTAGTAACTGGAGCAATTCAAGTAACTAAGAGGATTGACAGGGATACTCCACCATACAAAAATAAACCCTTGGTACCTTTGCATGTGACGGTCAGAAACACACTGAGTGGAAAGTCAGCGGAGACCGAGATAACATTTAACATCATGGATCTCAATGATATGCCTCCAAACTGCACACCGCAAGTCTACTGGTTAGTTTGGCAGAATTTCTACACTGTTTATGCATAATAAATGCCATCCATTATAATTCAGCATGGCTGACGATTTGCTTTTCAGAAACTGAAGGCCTACCTACTGTAAAAGGGCTTTGTTAGTAAAGTAAATAAGTCTCCAGAGCTGATTCAGCTAATCATTTTGTTAAATTTTATTGTGTAGTAAGTAGTGAAAGCGAAGAAATGCAGCAAGAAAAGAAATGAAAGTTTTTCATGTCTCTTAATTAAAGCTCAAAGGTAGTGAGAGTGGCTTACCTCTTCCTGTTATCTTGATGACGGTGGACAATCTTGTCTTTCTTTAGTGTAGAAAATGTAGCTGTTAACAAAAAAGCAACCATCAATCTAAGATTTTTCAGTTAAGGAAGGCAAAAGTTTTACTTACTGATCAGGATGTGGGAGAGGGGTGACATACTGTGTATTGATTAGCACATGCAAGGAACATTTTTACTGCACTCTGAGCACATGACAATGATGACCCTATAAACTGTATAAACCACCCAAGCCTATCACAACTCAATTATTAGTGTTTCAATTTTCTGCAATATTTGCATACTTTAGATGGTGACCCTGAGAAAAGAGCAGAGTGAGAGACCCTTACCAGGTGTAAGTAAACATTTCAAAGCCAAAAATAATGCATGGAAGTTGTTTCTAAATGATTCCACCGAATTAATATTTCAAGGACAGCTCTTTGTGTGGATGGGGAATGGCAGCATTTTGGGAAGAATGTAAAAATATCAGAGAATACAATTAGTGAAAAAGGGTCGTTTGATAGGTGGGCAAGTGGTGAAAGGGATACATTTTTGTCCCAGTGCTTAGTCACACCCAGCAGAGTTCTTGATATTTATTTCACATTTTGTGGTCATCGTTTGCTAATATTTGTCTGCTGTTCTTCTTTTTGTATAACGTTACAATGAAACTTGTTCAAAACATTTTGATTTTTACATATTTGCTCCCTTGTTTTTGATTTTGCTTTGGGCTGGATTGAATCCCGAGAGGCAGTGATAAAAAGCCAAATTCTCACTTATTTTATATTATTCTAAAAATATCAGCAGGGTACAACAAACAACAAAATGTCTACCTTCTGTCCATGGCTGAGAGTAATGTCTTCTGGTGCCCACAATAATAGGGCAGGAATGTCTGATAAATAAAAGCAACAAGGAGCACAAAGAAAGGGGGATGTCAGGGCTAGCATATCCTGTGAAACTGAGGTTCCTAAATGTACAACGTGATTGAAAAAGATGGACTTACTATTGTTCAGTTGTGCCTATTTTAATAAAAGGACATTTCACTATGCAAGTGTAGAATGAACTGAATCATTACAGAGGGACTTGGACAGCATACAGGCTTGAGCAAATTTGTGTCAAATGAAATTAATGTAAGTAAATGTAAAGTATTACATGTAGGAAGTAAAAAGTTTAGACTTGAAAACACAATGGGAGGTCTGAAAATTGATAGTACACCTTATGAAAAGGATTTAGGAGTCTTAGTGGACTCTACACTATCAATTGCCAGACAATTTTCAGAAGCCATTAAGAAGGCAAACAGAATGTTAGGTTATGTAGCATGGTCTGTAGAGTTCAAGTTCAAGAAGGTTATACGCAAGCTTTATAATGTACTCGTGAGGCCTCACCTGGAGTACTGTGTACAGTTTTGGTCTTCAGGGTACAAAAAAGGACATAGAAGCACTACAAAAGGTCCAGAGAAGAGCGACATTTCTGGTTTCTGCCTTGTGCTCAACAATTCCAGAATGAGCTACACAGACCCTACAATTCGGAAGTGGATAAGTGGATTCAGTAATGATTGTTATGAATAAATTTAGAAAATGAACACCAGTGCTACATATTGACATGTAGCAAAAGGACTTTGATTTTGGTAATCTGGCTGTGTCCTGTGCTGTGTTCACTTTTTCCCATTAAAAGGACTAGAGGTTGGTAGCAACAACAAACTTTTCAATGCAGTCAATAACAGGTATTTCATTCTGTCTCATCTATATGTAAGAAAGTAAACTGTACTTCACCTGTATGCTGTCTATAAGTGTTAAAAACCTGAGACAACCTCGGTATTGGCAGATGATACTGTAATTCATTTTGGACTTTTGATTATAATGTAGATTTTGTACTTTAAGTCAATTACGTCATTACGATCACTCAGCCCCTTCAGAGAAGCTCCAATATGTCTGTTTATTATCATTTCTATGTATATGGTGTATACCAAATATACTGTATATATTTGGCCAGGGAATGTCAATGCATAAATTTTTATTTAACGCGTTAAAAAATATTGTTGCATCTTTGGTCAGGGCAGCATTTTCATGTAATTTCATGTCATTTTCAGAAAACAAAAATAAGAAAAGTTCTGTGTGTACCTAAACAATTACTGTACATACACATCCAGTACCGTATTTATATATTACCTTTAAAAATTTTATGAAATTAAATTTTCATTTAAAGGTTTAAAATTTTGTATTACGCAATTCACAGTGTTATGAAACATGGCTTTCAATATCTAAAACCCTTTCACACACAAATACTTTTTCTCTTTAACTTTCTTTTTTTTGGTTCAACAGGAACAAATAAATGTTTAGCAATTTGTTCTTATCTCTCTCATGTTTATAGGGTTTCAATTAAGCCTAAACGACCACGTGGTGAATTAGTTAAGCTCAACTGCACTGACCACGATGTTGATGAAGTTAACAGGGAAATGACATTCTGCTGCCTGTTTGCTGTAGGAAACAATAACAACTTTGGTCTTGGTTCCAATGGATCAGGTCAATCAGTGATGGTATGCTTCATTCATTATTTTTATGTGTGTGTGTGTATATATATATATATATATATATATATATATATATATATATATATATATATATATATATATATATATATATATATATATATATATATATATATATATATATATATATGTGTGTGTGTATATATGTATATATATGTGTATATGTATATATATGTATATATATGTATATGTATATATATAATATATGTATATATATAATATATGTATATATATAATATATGTATAATATATGTATGATTGTCCAAAGGAAAGGATGCATTTTGATAAACTCTAAAGCTTGTGATTAAATAGTTTCCAGAAGAAATTTTTGTTTTCAATGAACATTGTTCTTCTCTTCCATTAAACTGTTTCTATTATTTTGACTGTTCCTTTTCCCATTGTTAATCTATTTTTCTTTCCACTTTATAACTTTGAATCATTCAATTATGTGATTTTTTTATACAGTGCCACACACTATAATTTGTAATTGAACTGTTTTTGAATGGGATAGTGCAGAAAGAAAGAAAGAAAGAAAGAGAGAAAGAAAGAAAGAAAATGAACAGGTGACAAATAAAAATACTGAAACAAAGTTTAGAGCCAGGCCAGGGTCAAGTATTGGGAATTCAAAATGACTCTACATCTGAACCAAAGCGGTATGCTAGAATTTGTTGCCAATTTAATAAAAAAAAAACCTCTCAAAACCACGTTCTTACTTTTTTATCCTTTTCTATTAATTGTAAGTATAAAGGATTCAGTGCACCTCAAATTAGGCAGAAATAGAAGAAATTAATGAATGAAAGAAAATAAAAAATACAAACAAACTTCTGAAGATGACCAACTTTTGATGAAACAAATCTCTGAGTTGATCTTGAATGCTGGCAGGACACAACAGGCGGCGGCGTTTCTTTACCAAGCCTTAAATTACAGACCCAGAGACACTAATGACATTTTAACAAAGCAATCAAACAGAAAATAACTGTGAGAAGAAAATTTTACTTGTTTAAGTTTGTTTTATAAGCCACGCATATTTCCCAGCTCCTTCCCATAATAATCAGAATAAAATCTTAGAGAGGGGGCTTAGGAACATGCACTGATACCACATTAGGATCCCAATTTACAACGCAAATGCAGTCATGCAATGGGTGACAATAAAATGAAAAAGAAACAAAAATGCCCTCCATCTGATTCACCAACTTCCCCATTCTCTTGTAAAGGCTAAGATTTTATGAAACTAATTTTGCTGTATTTTAAAAAAGTCTTGAACAGATCCACTAAGCAAGAATTTAATTTTTTTCCAACATCAAATAGTATAGAACATCAGTTACCCACTGACTTATTACAGGTAGGCTGGGATTCTTTCAGTTAAGTAACATAAGTCTCTGTGCTAGCAGTGTAGTGTAGGCAATTATAATTAATTTGTCCTTGTATTTGCTTTTTCACAGTTAAAGAAAGAGCTGCAGTATGACAATCCAAGCAGCTTTACTTCTGCACATGAATATTCTTTGTCTGTTATTGTTCGTGACACAGCTTTTCCTTTTTATCAAAGTAAGTTTTAAGATAAGTAAAAATATCCTCAGTGGCTATAAACAGCCATTTCTTATATTCTCCTCTTTTATCTTATTTGCTTTCTGCATCTTTTTTTCTGTGGCAGTCTAGTGGCACAGTAGTTGGTGTTGCTTTTTCTTCATCTCAGATATGGCCGTCTGTCTGACATTTATACCGTCACCCCATGTCTATACAGTTTGTTTGAGGAGGACACTTGAACTGGCTTCAGTTAGGCAGATGTAAGAAGCAACATGAGATGTTCATCTTTTTTAAAGTCCTAAACAGGATGAAGACAGTTTTTTCAGGGCAGAACAGGGCTCTGTAATTGTGTGATGGGGGTAATTACCTAGAAGAGGCCTATTCAAATGGCAGCCCAGAAGCAACCTCCAAGTGGCCCAGCTCGTGCTCCCTTCAGAGCTCCAGACTGCAACTAAAATGATTACAAATGCGACCAAAAATAGGTTTGGCAATTATCTTGTCTGACTAGTTTGCCAGTAGCAAATGAAATCATCGCAACTTTAAGCTATTATATTGTAACAGATGCGAAAGGCCATTTTTTTTTATTGTTGAGCGAATGTGCCGTTAACATGTGTCGGTACGTGCTCCCCTTGCATATCCCTGAGCCGCATAAAGGCTGGTTTATGGGTGCAATGGAGTTGCGGCAAAAATGATGTCTGAGGTGGAGGGACGTGCGAGAAAATATTTCTAAGTACACTGCGCTGCTGAGGGGACGGCCATGAATTTCAACAAGATGCTGGTTCCGCTTGTGCCGGAATAATGAACGAAGAGCTGAATATGATGCAACCGGTCATCAAAACAAAAGGTAGTCATGCAAAACATTTGAAATTCCCCTGCCCACCATATAGTTCCCCTGTTATGAAGATACCTGTGCCACGTGGAATTCAGTTGTCCCTTCTGATTTGGAGCAGCACGCTAAGGTGTCATTGATCTCCTTGTGTTCTCGCATCTTTGCATGCCATTTACCTTTTGATGTGACACATACCTCATGCAAAATGCTGGTCTGTCCGTCAGTAATCATGTACGAGCAGCCGCCTGCCCACTGTTTCGTCAAGCACAGCGATGTGATGAAGTCTGCGTTTTAATGTTGAGAGTGTGTTAGTTATTTTACTGGGCTGCCCTGTGATTGACGGTGGACAGTAAACTTTGTTAAAATGGTATCGAAATGGTTTTGTTAATTGTTACTTCAGTCATTTTGGCTTGCGCACAGTATGTTCTGTTACCAATAAAATCTTCAACGGGAGCTCATCAACAAAGAAACTTTGAAAATGATTTAGTACAAATAATAATAGTAATAATAATAATTAATGATTCATTAATTGACATACAAGAACTCTGTACAAAGACATTTTAAAATAAATTTACTAATCCACTCTCATGCCATACATAAAAAAATAAAATTCACGGAAAAGGTGTTGTTAAAACTGTGTGAATGAAATACAGTAGTTTAAATTCTATGAAAAAAATTACCTTGCCTGTCATGACCACCCATTTAAAATGGGGGAGGATCTCATATTTCAAAAGGAAAATAAATGTTATTGCTAATACTGTGCACTTTTTTATTTTTATGCACTTTGAGATGTGCCTGGGTTGGATGCGAACAAAATGTTAATTATTTTATTTTAAAAGTGGAAAAAAAGTATTGCTACTACCTCAGATTCTGCTCAGTTATTGCTTTTTTGTTGTTTTTTTAATACACTTTTTGATGTGCCTGTGTCAGATGGCATCAAATGTAAAAGGGAAACAATGAATAAACATGCTTTAAAATACATTCATGTTGATTTCAAATTTGTCATTACCTGCTGCTTACCGGCCACTGAAAATGTCTGGCCCAGCTAAATTTGTAACTGAATAGCCCTGTCTTATAAGCTCATTTGCACATTTTGGCACCCTCCTATCTGAGCAGCTCATGTTAATGAAAATTTTGTAGAATTATAAAATAGGGAAGAATTAGTAAGCTGAGAATAGGTGCCTGAAATTATTTGACATATTTCTGAAACTATTAATAAGAAGACTCACCGAGGCCTGACCTAAACTTCTTATTGCATCTTTCTTTGTCACGCAGCCACAGCCTTTGTGATTATTGAAGTGATACCTGAAGAAGAGCCTTCACTGGTCTTCACCCAGTCACCTTATGTGTTTAATATCTCTGAAGCATCCGGTGGTAAGTCTTTAAACCTCAAGATGGGACAAATCGTCTGGAGACTAGGGAGCTGTGTCATACAAATGCATCTTCATTCTCTTCTTGTCTTAATCAGTAATCATTCAGTATTTCTTACACTACCTTGCACTATGCAGGCACACATTCAAACTCCTTGGCTTGCATTTTCTTCAGGTGTGAACTTATCAGTTGTGTTTATGTTTGTCATATTTATATGTAGAGAGTTAAAAGTTTGCACTCTTAGAGAGGAGAGTAAAGCCCTTGTATGAGGTTAGGTCCTCAAAAGACCCCTCTTTCCAGTCTGTTGTCCTGCTTTATAGCAGTGGGTCTGGAAGGGATGGGATTTGATCAGGAAGTCATAGGTGGGACAAGGTGTCCTTAGTGGGTGTCTTCCCAGAACTGTGAGTGAAAGAGAAGAAGCTGTAAGCATTAGTGCTCCCTCCCACCCTGGAGTGGTATCACCTCAGTTGAGTCTTGAAGATGATCCTCAGGTGCGCATGCATGACAGTGTGTATACTTGGTCAATAAATGTGACTCTGATTTTCTACTTTTTATTTATTTAAAAGAAAGGCCGTTTCCACCATGTTAGATTAGTATAAATAAAGCAAATAACAGTTTCAGCCCTTTTCTAATAATGAGTAGAGTGCTTTCTTACATTGCTTTCCACAAAGGACTTTTTCAAAGTGCATTAAAAGCTATCCACCAATCTTGGAATTTAACCAAACACAAATTTCAAGGAAATCGTGCATGCTAAAGGCCAAAAGTTTAGTGGCAGTGGAACAAAGGGATAGCAAAACCCCAGTGAACCTCAATTCTATAGTGAACCCAACTCAGAAAAACAAACTCCGAGTCAAACTTAACATCAAGAAGGACATATTTTAAGTGTGTAGATATTTTAGCAGGAAACTTGACTGAGACCACAGCCCTGTGTAGGACCGCACAAAAACAGCAATAACAACTAATGCTTCACAAACATCTACAGTTATTTAAAATTTGACCTTTCAAAGTAGCTTTAAAATGCATATTAAGCATCTGTGGACTTCAGAAGCATTCATATAAATTCTGTCATCCTAATCAATAAATGGAAGAAAAGTAGACTGAACAAGTCTTCTTCTGCCCTCAAATGTAAAGCATGGCTCAACTCTGTATGCACAACCGATGCCCTTTTTTACTGTTTTAAAAGAGTGCCCCATCATGTGCCAAGGTTCCTACAGGTACTCTAACAAGAAAGAGATGGTTGAGGCTTCAAAAGGCATGAGGTATCAAGAAATAAAACAATTAATGGCCCTTGAAAGGATTAAAACTAAAAAAAAAAAAAAATAAGTCAAGAAATCCCCATGTGCTTTCCTAGCTGGTCACATCAAAACTAACATCACTTTGGAGATAGTTTGTCCTTTTAAGCTTTTGGATTTGGAAGTGCTGGGCCAGAGGTGCAGTCTAGGGTAAGGTTAGGGGTCTTCTTCTGGGTTATGGTCTGCTTGTCTGTGTCACACTCAAATCAGTTCACATTGTGCCCTTAAAGTCGCCCCCTGTAGGAGCTGCACTATATTCAAGGGCATGACGTTAAGCTGCTAATCATATTAAATATTGCGTGTTGAAGAAGTAAGCTGAATTAGCTTTACCTGACATTTACAATTATTGAACACATCTATAAGGGCTTTTTGAGCGTTACTCAGTGCACCTTCGACGTAATATGCTGAATGAGTTGATTTATATTTTGAGCAGACAAAACAGTATCATCCCCACAAAGGTAAATATTTCAATTTTTAGCATGCTATCAATATAATTTATTAGTAACACAAATAGAACTCACTGCAGCACAGTGTCTTGAGGAGTGTCCTTTTTATTTCAGTAAACTTAGACTGAATATTTTCCAAGTCAATACACTGAGTTCTGACACTATGATAAGCGCAGCTCCAGTTTCATGCCATCTCGCCTGGACCAATAAGAGTCTTTCTGATGGTGATTATGATCATCTGTACCAAAGCTTTTGGTAGCTCAATAAAAAAAGAACAAAGAAGTGCTCTGCATTGCTCCTTAAACGTACAATAGAACTTTCAATCAAAGTAGGCACTGAAATAATATGGCAACCAGGTCTTAATGCTAACTGATTCTGCTTAAAATATTGTTGCTAGATACAAGCAGAAGAACTGGGGATCTATTAGTTGTTCTAAGCACTTCGTTAGACAAGGAAGCTTATATATTATCAAAGTCTCTAGAATTTCCACTCATGCTTTCCAAACCTTAGAAATGCCCAGAATTTGAACATCAGATTAAAGGTATGGGTGAGTGGTCAACCTATAAATGGTGCAAAAGCTGTGGCGTTGTTCAGTGGTTAAAGAAAGCACAACACCACAGATTATTCTTTCATGGACTGCATCAAAGTGCATTTGAGATTCTAGCTAAAATGTTTGGTGATGGCCGTCCTTTTCATCCAAATGCACAGAGTAATCAGGTACGACTGATTAGTCAAACAGGGACAGACGGAGAAAGTACAGTAAACATCATAAAGTACTTTACCATTTTATCTGTAACAAGACAAGCTTCTAAAATTAGCTGTCTGGGCAAGGAGGGGACTTTTTGTGACATAATACTGTATTTTCTAGCAGCGGAGTGCACTCATTTCTTAATTGACAAAGGGGTTGTCAGTTAATAATTGAAGCTGTGCTTCTGGTAGGAGTCTGGACCAAATTCCTTTAATAGATATGTTCACACTATGGACTTAATGTTTTTTTTTTTTTTACTTTAAACAGTTGTAAAAATAGGCATTACATGGTTAACAGCAACATCTGGATCTTCAGCTAGAATCCTACTATCCACACAAAAATGGATTGCACTGTAAAGTATTTCAAGTCTCTTTTCACAGTTAAACAGAACTGACATTTTGATAATCATTCATTCCTGATGCAAGCAACAGGGCAATGGTCACTAAAATAAAGAGTGTAAGTAAAACTACCAATGTTTTTCTGATGTCTCTTAGTAATAAATATCTCCATGAGAGTATTCTGGTGTGTTTATATTGGTAGGTTTAGATAAAAACTCAAAAGAAAAAGAGGCAGAGATATTAATTAATGGGAGGCATTCTGAAATAAAAGCAGCATTAAAAATATTCATGGGTGTGAGAGTGTAAGAAGAAGCACTCTAATTACACAATCTATATATATAATTCACTAAGCCGCCGCCAGCGCAAGCAAGACACCCATGAAAGCACGCAAGACAGCCATGTCCACCAAATGGGATAGGGCGACAACTCAAAGAGCCACGCCCACCAACTCAGACGCGACAACTCACAAAACATGGCGTCATTCGCGTTCATCTCTGCTACAGTGCACATGCACCTCTGAGCCACATTGACTTTTCAGTTACGACGCACGACGGTGTCCACCATCGCAAACTGTTTTACACGCTACATGCAGCGATTCGCATCCGCGACAAACATGCTTCTTCTTAGATGGTCCTGCAGGAACACGGAAAACGTTTCCCCGCCAACCAACACTTCTTATTCCCCGGCCCGCGTCCACCCCCGCTCTCTAGGCATTCACACTGCCTGCTCATGTGCCCGGGTGCAACAACTCACCAACCACCCCGTAATAAGTCACTTTCGTCTGTGCTATAGTCCACATGCACCTCTAAGCCACGTTGACTTTTCATTATTCTTTTAGGTTACGACACGTCCACCATCGCAAAACATGGGAAACGAACGACGAAGCCCCCGCCCACAAACTAACCCTCCTCCCACGTGATAGGGAACGCACCTCACAGCCACGCCCGCCAACTCTCACCGTCCTCCCACGTCCAAACACATACTCACTCGCTTTGGTCTGTGCTACAGTCCACATCCAGCTGTAAGCCGCGTTGACTGTTCATTTGCCTTCCATGGCCACTGCTTCAAATTTATTTAATGGAAACAACACTTCTTTCAATGTTATACAGATTCCTCCATCAGGTAAATGCACGCGCTACACTGAATGGATCAACGTGTGTCTACCTGGTGCAGAGAGGCGTGGGTAAGCCGTTGAACCCCATTCGTGATGGAAACCGGGGCTTGCAATTGTTCCCCACAAACGTGGAATTCCCAGTAAGTGCGGGTCATACGCTCGCACTGATTGCGTCCCTGCCCTTTGTACCCGCCCCCCCCCCCCACCCTCGCTACTACAATGGATGGGTGACTTGGTGGATTATATATAGAAAAGCAGCCAGAACCGCAAAGAACAATGAAAAGTACATGGCTCAGAGGTGCATGTGGACTGTACCAGAGACAAAAGCGAATGAGGCGTAGTTTGGAAAATAAACAGTCAACGTGACTCACAGGTGCATGTGGACTGTGCAAAGACGAAAACGACTCAGGTGACGAGTTGGGGGTGGGCACATGAGCAGGCAGTGCGTACTGAACGAGAAATCAGCAGACTAGCATGATGGAGGGGGCGGAATGGGCATCCTTCCCCTCTCCTAACATTCCGCCCTCCACGCCTGAGCGCCATCCACCCCCGTCCCTCGCTCTAGGAGGAGAAGGTGCGACGGCGGTCCTCCAGTTTTCAGTCACGGACAATTGTATGTTGGTTCGTACCGTGCATTGTTACAATGTTACTTTTCTTGGTGGTTTATTAAATTACGGATTTTTCAAATGTTCATTTTTTCCCTGTGCTTAAAAATCATTAAAAAAGTGGCCTGATTATGCGGCGTAGCGGGTTGGCTAGTACATGTTATTAGTGCACTATGTTCTGCAAACCTGAACAACAATGGCAACAAAAAAGGAAACGGGTCACCTCACAGAATGCAAACCACTAAACACAAACATTTTATTGAAAGCTGTCTCTGGTGTTGCACGTGGTGTTACCGACATCTCTGGTAATTTTCAAAAATAGAATACATAAGCTATCTGTCCTTAAGTGGAGGTGCCAGGCTGCTCATTCTAGGTTTTAAGGCTGGAGGTTTCACTTGAATGAAGTCTTGTTTTGAGGATTACATTTATGGTTAAACCAAACTAGCCAGCAAGTACCTTGACAAAGACATGAGCTTCAATTTCACCAGGAGGGCACTTTGCCGCATCTTGTCTGTTTTGAATGGAACTGAGGTGATCCGACTAAATGTGGTGTCCCTATGTTAGCATAGGCCAGTGTCTGTGTAAGTTTCTGCAATAAGATATTAATCTAAAACAGATACATAGAACTTTATTTGTCCCAAGGGGGAAATTTGGAAACTTGAAAATGTGAAACAAATAAAGATATTTAGGAATGACTCTGGACACCCACGTTGGGGCTGGGAACCATTGGACATCTTGTCACAGGATAAACTGGCACCATTGTGTAGTGACATTGCTGCAGTGAAGTTGAGGTGTACACATGATAGAGTAAAACAGAAAATTTCAAATGTGATTTAGCTACGAGTTCACTAAATACTCCGATGAATCTGAATCCAGTTCCTCTAGAATCCTGTGAGGCTACTTTCTCTGCAGTCTGTGACACTGTTAGTGTACCTCTTAAAAATGTCTCCCATTTAATCATCTCTATTGCAATATATGCATTCATTGCAAAGTTATGATCAAAAAGTGTGTTTTTCTTTTCATATTACATTTTCATATATTATCACATTTAATAAAACATGCTGAGCTAATGATTTGAGCCCCAGTTAAACATACAGGCACTTCTCTAGTTATCCAATTTCATTTTCAATGTATGTGTTTTTCTATTGTTTTTGCAGGTGGAACACAAATTGGTCGAATACAGGTCAAAGACCAGCACCTTCATTTATCCAACCTGACTTTCTCCATTTCTAGCCCACCAGCCTGCCCGTTTCCCGATGTGTTCTGGTTGGATTCACTCAATGGAAACTTGCAGCTAATCATGAGACCAGACTGGCTTCAAAATGAAGTACTTGAATGTGTGTTTCATGTGACAGCCACATATCATGGACCTCAGCAATTGTACAGCAATGTTGTTAAAGTAAGAATGAAGCATGTTTTTAATACGGAATATCTAAATCCTTTACAGAATAAAAAAGATTCAGTGTTATTAGTCAGCAGGTTAAAAAATTCATCCACATGTCTCTTCTGGCATATAGAAACATTCATGTAACTGCACACATAAAGTGTCGATGGATTGCTAGAGTTTGTCCAATAAAGATATGCCGGCATCCAAAAAAGAAAAAGCAAGTAGTTTACTAATGAGCTTAACGTAACTTGTGACTGTCGTGGATCAAAGTGAAAGAGGAAGGAAGATGTCGAGTTTGATTAAAACAGAAGGAAGCCCTGATATGCATTTATTGCTAGAAGAGTGTTTTCAAGCATTACCACCACAAAGATAAGAAACGCTGGACACTTTCTAGAAAAAGAGGCCATTTAACTCAAAACAGCTCAATTCCTATGCATTTCATCTTAAGTGTCCAAAATATCATAAAGTTGAAATTCAGACCCTTGGTTTCACTATTTATCTACTTTCTGCATATTCTTACAGAGCTTCTTGATGAGAAAAAACACGTTCTTTACCCAATTTGTAGAAATGTGTAATAGTTGTTTATGTTAATGCAATAACTTTATATAATGGATGTAAGTTTGCGTCAAGCTCTTGTGGCTCAGCTGGCAGTGTCTCATTATCTCATTCAGATACTTTTTAAGAAGTTGTCTAGGTTTAAGCTAAAGTTAGAAAATGGGATTTATTAGAAAATGGAACAAACTTTAACAAAACTGATAATGTCAGTTATAATAATAATTTCTTAACGTAGTCTCCACCCTTCTCAATGCACTTGCGCCACCTGCCTGGAAATGCTTGGATTCCAGCAGAATAAAAGGTTTTGTCTTGTCCTCGCAACCAGTCGTGCACCTGAGTTATTGTGGAACACTACATGCCAAGGGGTACTACAGTCACTAGTGCAAGTTACTGTGACTTGCTGGAGACCAATGTGAAGCCTAGTATTTGATTCAAGCGGCGGGTACTGTTGTCTGAAGGAGTCCTTTTACTGCAAGACAATGCCCACCTGCGCACACACTGTTAAGAACAACAAGGCCTGTCTGGAGAAACTAAAGTTTGAGTTATTGCCACATCCTCCTTATTCACCCGATTTGGCACTGTGTGATTTCCACCTTTTTGGACCACTAAAAAAATATCTGGGTGGTCGTCGATTCAAGACAGATGATGATGATGTGAAGAAAGTGGTGCACGAGTGGTTGTGAGGACAATAAAAAACCTTTTATTTTGCTGGAATCTAGGCACTTCCAGGCAGGTTGCACAAGTGCATTGAGAAAGGTGGAGACTACATTGAGAACAACATTATCAGGTTTGTTAAGGTTCGTTCAATTTACTTGTAAATCCCATTTTCTAACTTTAGCTATTCTTCCCCTCGTATAATCAATATTTTTCCAAATTTAAACTAATATTTTATTTGCCACTTTAATGGCTTCTGCATGTTGTCTAGATGATGAGAGTTCTATATCAACTTAATTCCTAAATCATTTCACTGTAGACCAGAGCTGCTCTTGTATTTATAATGAGCATTCCTTTTACTTGCATGTAATATTTTGCATTCATCTCCATATTTCCAGGATTTGTCAGTTTCTGAAGGCAGTCCAGCTCTTTTAGAAGACAACAAGCATCAAAAAGAGATACTGTAGTAGGACATGGGAGCTGAAAAAGACTGCAGACAAAGCACACCAGTTACCACTGAAGATGATAAATGACCAGTGACAACAGCAACTAAATTAAATTTTCATTATTATATATCTCGGATTTAAAAATTGTATAAGACTCCGTTTTTCGCCAGTGATGGCATGGTGGTCAGTGGTCAAGAACTCCTGTGCCGTGTCATGGTCCTTTTTGAATCTGCACATTCTGCTCATGTCTGCATTGCTTTTTCCAGCCCATCCCAAACATAAGTTTATTAGGCCAAATGACGGGTCTAAATTGGCATAGTGGGCAGCACTGCCACCTTACAGGTCCTGCTGAGTTCAAATCCCACTCCAAGATGATACCTGGGTGAAGTTTGCACATTCTTCCCAGGGGTATACTGTTTTTCCTTGTAATTCCCAAAGATGGTAGGTTATGTTAATGGCCAACCCATAATTTGCCCTGTGTGAGCGTGAGAGGGAGACAAACCATTCATGCAGAACTGAATCCTGTGCTGCATTGTGATGGAATGGTGACTGGTCCAACGCCACACAACCCTGAGTTTTGCTGCTCAAGTTTCAGAGTGCTAAATTGTGTTAAAGCAATATAACTCTTACTGTGTATGCTGCGTTATTTTTCCTGTAATTTCTGCAGGAAATCAGAAAATATGCCATTTAAATTCAGTGTATATTTTTTGTAAAATGTGCCCTATTGTCCTCTGATTAGCCTTATTCCTGCCCTCTTCCTCAGCTAATCTGTTACTGTATCATGCCACGGATACGGCCAAGAAGATGTCTTCACTTATGAGGCTTTGTGGTTTGAGCATCAACTTGGTATGCCCCTCTGACTTACAGGTGTCCCCTTTTATTCCAGGTCATTGTGTACATCCTCCCAGCAAATGTTAACCCACCAGTCTGTGTTCTAAGCAGTAATGAAGTGCTGGTGTCTGTTGATACACCACTTGGAGACACCATTCTCACAATGACATGCACTGACAAAGACTCGGGATCAAGATCGATGCGCTACATCATAAATTCAGGTGAGTCTTTTCAGAGGAAATTATGTTGATCACATCAGGTGTGCTTGGGCCAATCCTAAACTTGAAACAGGTCAATATGTCCCAAAATGTCAGTGAATGACCCAACCTTGGTCCAAGGTCAAAATCTGAAGGGTCTGTAAAAATAAAAAAACATCTCACATCAAAGAAAAGGAGAAAACTCAGGGCAGGGAAAAGAGAGTGCCACCAGCTAAGTCATGTAAGACTTCACTTGGGGTTAAAGAACCACTGCGTTCTGATCAATCCTCCAATGAAAAAGGAAGAGGGAGTCTGCCCAGAAAGCAGAGCAAAACCCTGTGCTGAGGGGGTGCTCAGTGCCTTCAGACAAAACATTGGATGGACCACCAGGCCCTACTAGTTTTTAGCAGATGCAGGTCAACCAGGGACCAAACTCAAGGGCTGACAGCATCACAGCAGGGGCCACCGGAGGGCGCTATGTCCTGGCAATGCAGTACCTTGTAGGAATGCCATTGACCCCAAGGAAGAGTTTAGCACTTTCTCAGAGGTACATGTCAAAGTTTATTCTTCTTTGTGTGTGTTTTAAATTATTTGCTTAAGAAATAAAAAGCAAAAACATTTTACAATAAGTGCCCAATGAAATATTCAGGATTAAGAGGATTCAATAAGGATTTATCAACATGTTAATAAATGACTAAAATATGGTATAGGGATCCATTTCAAAATAAATTTTTCAGGGGTTTCTAAGTTACAGTTGCCTTCCGATTTTAAGATAATTGAATGATGGCGATGTACAATGTTTTATTTTACTTTTAAACAATACACATTTGGGATTTAATTTGGTCCACTTCATCTTGTGAATGTAGAATTTCTCCAAAATTCCAATTCCAATTAATAATATACATTTTGTTTGTTTCTCTGAAAGCCACAGAGAACATCATCGCAATCATAATCATTTTATTAGGGTTGTTTTTAATTGTATCTATTAAATGCTAACCATATAGTACACCACTTTAAATTCCTTCCAAAAATATTTAATGGGAAGGTCAGCATTATTGAAGCATAGACTATTAACATCCATTAAATTCCCGCCATTTAAGGCATCTATAGAAAAAAAAATTTTATTTGTATGACCAGCATCTTGATTTCTCGGTAATGTTAACACTCCACTAAGAATCTCATCAAATACACTTGCGTATTCTTTACCGGTAACAGGATATTTTACTTTTTCAGTAAATTCTAAAAATAACCTAATTTTCTAGAAAACTGTTAATTTAATTTTGGATTTTTATTTAGCCATGTTAAAGTTATGTCTTAACGGACTTTCAATTCCAACTACAGTATGAAAAATAACTTTAGGAGAAAAATGCCATGTAGCATTTTCATTTTTAAATACTTTTGTAACCACATAATGTTACACATTGTTTTGGATATTTTAATATCTCACACATTCAGGCCTTCATTCACATGTGTACCACATTTTTAAAAAGTGGACTTTAATTCTCCATATAGCGTTTAAAACAGTGTATGATTCTGTAACACTTCTCTGGCATATGTTATATACACCGCATAACTCTGCATAGCCATCTGGTTTTATAATCATATATGGTGCGACCTACTAATCATGCAGTAATTCCTTTTTGAACCACAAAGTATATCTTTCCTTAATTTTTCCCATTACTGGATCTTGATTCCTTACTAATCTAATTATTTGGTGTTTAGCAATTTCTGTCCCTTGGTAATTTATGCTTTCCTTGACCGAAATTCCTAAGATGTTATCTGGCTGGCAAACATTCAAAACAAATAACTCACAACTCCACTTATCTAAAAATAAACCCGGCTCCTGAGAATATAACTGTGGAATCTATGATTTGATATCTTTAATTTTTTTTGTTTTTTAAAAAAATCTTTTGCCAGTTGACAAATTTTAATCTCTTTGCCTAAAATTTCTGTGCCAGTAAAAGTATCTTGTTTAATAAATGTAGTTAACATCTGAAAAAGCCAACAAAAGTGCAAAAGATGATATAAAATCTTCCTAACAAATACAGTATTTCTTCTCACAGCAAACATAAGTGTGACAACAAATTATTTTATACAACTGTTACAATCACAGTGTGTTTTAACCACTATTTTGGAAGTATAAACTAAGGCAAAATAATAATCCTTTTTTATAAAATTCCAAAAATAAAATCAAACTACTATCTGCTATATAATAAAACATTAAGGTCTGTGTGTCCAGTCCCTCAGAGCAATTTGATTGGTCAGTTTGAGTTTGCTGATGTAAATGAAAGAAGAACTGCAAGTGTGAGATGCACAAAGAAGAGTAAAGGTGCATACTGAGAGAGTCGACTTCAAAGACAGCAGGTATAAAACCAGACAGAAGGTGAGAAAGGCACCTCAAAAATAATGACAGGGTCAGAGAAGCAGGCTTTATGGGAACACGCTGGAGAAAGTTTAACACAGATTAAGTGACATTCACACATGCAAATGCAGAGGTAAGGCCCTGAAGGTACATGTACTGCAAAAGATAGCAAATCTTTTAAAACCAGTAATGGCGCATTGCGCAATAACGTGCAGTGAATACACTTGACTTGAGCATTCATAGTCTTCATGCTCTTTCTCTGTACGTTTAGCATTCGTTTGCTCAGACCTTGATGCGCTTGCTGTGTCCTGAGCAGCCCTTCTCTTCTTTCGTCAGCATCTTTTTACATTAAAACTGATTAAGTCAGTGTTTGTGTTGCAATTTCTTAGTACATTTTCCTTAATTTTTCACTTAAGTCTCCAATCTGCCTCAAGAATGATTTAAGATATGAAGAGGTAGAGGAAGTGAAGGCGAAGCTGGTAGGGATGAGAATGGCATCTGTACACATGTGCCACACGGCCGCCCTGCTGGCTGCTGCCGAGAGTTGATTCTACAATAAAATAAAATAAAAATAAAAAGAGGAATAACCTTGGAGGTCAATCATCAACCCGAAAGTGGATAGCAGACGTCACATGGTATATGTGTACCAAATTTCAGGTCAGATGGTTTGCGAGCTACAGGTGATTTAAAATCCTGGACAGACAAATGAACAGCCACGGTAGCGTACTATATATAAAGATTATTTTATTACCTGTCTTTGACAGGTACTGTGGCTAGTTCACTATAACCAACTAATAGCCTAATATTAACCAGATATCACCACAAATATTTTTTCCATTCAGAACTCCTGATTGAGAATCATCTATAACCTGACTTCTCACTTCTGCTTTTATTTGATTAGCAAATATCATAGCTAGAATTTTATTATCATTATTCAACAACGTTATTGGTCTCCAATTTTCAAATACTAATTGTCAAAGTTATCCATCCATTTTCCAACCCACTGAATCCGAACACAGGGTCACGGGGGTCTGCTGGAGCCAATCCCAGGCAACACAGGGCACAAGGCAGGAACCAATCCCGGGCAGGGTGCCAACCCACCGCAGGATGTCAAAGTTATTAATTTAGCAAATATCATAGCTAAAATTTTATTATCATTATTCAACAACGTTATTGGTCTCCAATTTTAAAATACTAATTGTCAGAGTTATTAATTGTTCCTTTAAGGAGAAAGGCTGTTCACTTTTACTTACTGCTTCCACATCCACTAATAATATCAACAACTTTTTTTTTCTATAGCACATTTTTATACAAAGAATGTCACTCAAGTGCTTTACAAAATGTCAAAGAGAAAGTTACAGGAAAAGAAAAACACATTAAATTAAGTAAGAATAACAATGAAGAAGTTAGAAAAATATCTTATAAAACATAGATATAGTAGAAGAGAAGTGTCCTTATGTACAATATCATACTCTACAGATGAGTACAGTGATAAGGTCAAATGGCTGGGAGGACAGAAAAAACTAAAACAAACAAAAAAAATCTTAAGCTGGAGGATAAAAAACAACATCTTTAGGGGTTCTAAGGCCAAAAGACTGCCTAGACCCCACTGGGCCATTCATACTACAAAGTTTAATAAAATTCATTTGTTTGCCTTAACTGCAGCCTCATTTGATGTTAAATAAGCCTGTGGGCTACAGCTTGGCACCTGTGATGCGTGGACCTGAGCAGACATACCCTGGAGTTGGTTTTCAGGGACTGAGTGGTCCAAGCCATCCAGGTTTTTATTGTAGGTGTTCCCTATTCTTTCTCATGTGTGGGAGTTATCCATTTAAATCTCCCAATTTTGGACACCTCATGATGATTTAGAATGAGCAATAATGTTCAGCTGACTTTTGGTGCACCTTTACTTTGTTACTATATACATGAAGCTAAAGATGCAAGGAAGATGTAATGTGAGTTGTTTATTCAAACACCTTTTGTCCTTCATATTCTCCCATTACCTTAATGGAATATAGTAACATAGCACATAAGAAATGTGAGGAGACCATTCTGTCCATCAAGCATGTTTGTTTAGCTAAGGACTAAGCTGTCCCAATATCTCATCCAGATACTTAAAGGTTGCCAAGGTTTCTGCTTCAACTACATGTCTCTGTAGTTTGTAGTTTGTTCCAGAGTCCCACAACTCTTTGCATAAAGAAGTACTTTATGGCTTCAGTCTTACATGCACTTCCCCTTAATTTCCACTGGTTTGCAATTCATCCTTAAGTTGAAAGAATTCTGCTGAGTCTACTTTACCAATGTTTTTGAGAATCTGAAGATCTGGATTAGGTCCACACACAGTCTAAACAGGTTTAAGTCTCTGAGTCTGTCACAGTAGGACATGTTCCATTAAGCCCTGAGGTGCACTAGTTTGCTGTCCTCTGCACAGCTTCAAGTGCTGCTATGTCTTTCTTGTAGCTTGGTGCTCTGAACTGCACATAGCAATACCTAGCTTATACAGGCTGTTATACAAATTCTGTCCCTTCATTAGGCTAAGTGACCTACAGAGAAACTTGCAATCCCAGTGGTTGATCAGTAGCCCAGTAAAGCATTTATTCAATCTCTGTACCCCAATGTAGGGGAACATGCAGCATTGTGTACTCACAAAAGGTAAGTATATGTTCTAAGACACAGACTAGAATTTAAGCTAACATTTTCAATCAAATATGTCTCTTTTAGGAATGTTCACTTTTGCACCTATGTCACTAGAAATTCTTTCTAATTGAATTTTTTGCCAATAGGTAATGTCAACAACCATTTTTCATTGTCACCTGCGGCGGGCACTAACAAAACTAATCTGGTCCTGGTAGAGCCCTTTGTTTATTCGGAAGGCCTTGACAAAATCTGGAAATACAGGCTCATAGTTTATATAATGGATGACAACCTGTTGGCAGGGGTTCCAGGGCCAAAAGGCCTTGTACAGACTGGTTCAGTGACAATCACCCTTGACGTTTACAACCCTCATTCTACGACTACTCCATCAACAACACAGGTGACACAATTTTTCATCTTTCTTATTAATCATAATAGGACTGTTTTTTAGTCTTGAATGATGAACTTTATAATATGTTTGAAATTGATTAGCTGTGACAAAATTACGTGACTAGAACAACTTTGCAATCATTCTAGTTGCACCCATTACATGAGAATGCCTTTGCCTCCTCATGGAACTTAAACTCTGTGAACTACAAGTCTTGTGAAGGGTGTTCTCCTTGTCTTCTTGTGGTTTTCACCCTGAGATTTGTATCCTCTCACATTTGAAAACCTCTTTTTTGCCTTCATGTTTGCATGGGTTTTGTCTGGGCACCACATTACACTAACTGATAATTCTTAAACAAGAACATAAGAAGACATTTAGAGGTTTGACAAACCAGAAAGATCACCAAGTTCAATTGTCCTAGTGTCTCATTAAGATATTTGTGAAAGGCTTACAAGTTTTTCATTTTAACTGCATGATTTGGTAGTTTGTTCCAGATTCATAGCACTTTTGGTGTGAAGAAGTACTTACTCATTTTGATCTTCATATTCTTTTTTTCACTGTTGCCCATGGGTATACAGTTGTGCTGTCAGATGGACTTTCTGAGAACAATGCCGCTAGGACAGTTTCCTGTTGTATTAAAAATAGTAGAATTTAGAAAAAGAATGAACAAACCAACTGACAGAAAGTTAAGAGGTCGTAGTCTAATGCAAGCTGGTTTGCCTTTATAGAACAGCTTTATATACATGAAGATGACGAAGAACAGTTACTCTTTGCATGCCTGGTATGTTCCCTTTGTGATTGTGGTTGCCTCTGTTCTGCTGCTTGGCCTTCTGGGCTACTTAATAAAACATGCCTGCTGTGACTCAAGCCCTGACGCAAGCAAGGAATTGCTGTAAGTATATGTTTAAAAAGTGCAATCTCTATTCTTTTAACATTCTCATCTTCGTTATACCCCAACAGCCCTCTGGATTGTTAGGGCAAATATTGGGAGCTTTCTTCCTTGCCCATATTCCTTTGCTATTTTGGGCCATGTGGGGATGCCCAGTGAATGATCATTTTAGTCCATTCCTTGATATAATCCAGCCATTTTATTCTGTTGGCTTCTTGTCCTCATTCTCTTAAGTCAAAAAAACAGTCATCACTGTTTTTATTAGTTTGTCATTTATCCTGCATACATGCTCGGACAGTCCTGGTACCCCTGCTTTGATCTTATCCACAACCTTCTTTTGTTAAGATCTTCTCAGGTCTTTTCATTACTCACCTTGTCCATCCAACTTATTATTTTGCAGTAACAATTTATTTTGAACGCATCCAAATTCTCAATTGCCATCTTTTTTAGAGTCCAAGATTACCATATGTATAGCAATATAGAAATCATGCACGCATGCAGAATGCAGAGTTTATTTGTGGCACAGATCATCCTACTCTTCCATATGCTGCTCAGTTTTGCAAAAGCATTGCTCACTATTCCAGTTCCCTATGTATTATCAGATGTTATTTCGGATATAAAGACTTATCTACACATTCCAAACCGTCCCCTTCCGAGTAAATGAGTGGAATGCTATTGTTACCTATCACCATCACTTTGACCTGGTCTTTTCTAGTGTAAAATTAATTTCTTTCCATTCTGATGCACCATTGTCAGTTGTATTTCCAAATGATGCTCATCTGCTTCCAGTAAAACCATGTAATCTGCAAATTGCAGATCATTGATGTGAACTTCCTGTAAGACCAACCCAGCATGCTCCTGCCGTTCCATTTTCCTATGGGTTTTTCCAGAATTGCCCCAAGTAATAGCAGGAACATTGGGTCTCCTTGTCTGCTGTCTAGTATGGCTATTACCCAAAACGTAGAAGTCAAACAAGATCAGAGTAGTTTGATAGTTGATTGTGTTAGAACAGTCACAGGAGAAGCAGAAAGTTGAAATGCTCTAGTCGTCCCATCAGGCTTTATAGAGAGGTATGTCTTCAAGAAGTGCCTCAACAGCAGTAGATAGAAGTTTATAGGGTCAGTATTGTCACGTGTACATGTGCTAACCATCATGCAGAACAACACCACTCTCTGTTCTCTGGTTAGAAGAATTACCACACCTTTAAACGTCTGTCTTCATTACCTAAATATCTCACACTATCTGCCATTCACTGACTACACAAAGTTCAGTATGCTACTGTAGGTGTTCCTTGGCTGTTGACTACTACCTTAATTATAGGTACAGAAATACAAAGGCCCCAAGTTGCTTCCTCATGTCCTATCACAACAAACTTCAGAAAAAAAATCATGCAATGTAATGAAGTGTCCAGTAATATTCTTCAAAGTAATATGAAATGCTATCAACATAACAGAGTGAAGCACAGGGTAAAAGGACACCACTTATTTTCCCATCTTAAAAAATGTCTTTATTTTCCAAACATAGCTGTCTGACATCATCAGTGTGCCCCAGAAATGTGAAGCTGTACTTAGACAGGATACTTCTGTGGCTGCTTCAACAATGTGCTAATCAGAATGTGTCAGAATCAATTCTCTCTTTCTCTCTCGCCTCTCAACTCCAGTACTTCTCTATCCCCCATCCTCCCTGCTCAACCTTTGGGTCTTTTCAGCAGAGCTAAGACATCAGCGAACACGGTCCCCTCTACGGCTCTCGTTCCAGCCATCTCAGCTGGTCACCACCGGGGTACTCCAAGTCCCAAAATGTTGTGTTGACACCATCATTTGGCGCCTACACCTGAGAGCATTGTTCCTCATGGGACATCCTAGCCGCCTTGTCTCATCTGCTCCACCATGGCTCAGTCATCCGATTCTGCATTCCCTCTCTTGGGTTTTCCCCTCTTCCACTCAGACCCCTTTTGTCATTTTGAGTGTCAGCTTTCCAAAACAACCTAAGGAGAATCAATAAGGTGTGGCTGTGCTAATTGCACTTACATGTGGATGAGCAATCAACCTATTCCTAAGTTAAACACTCTGGGGGCGCACAGCTTTCTGCCAGCACACACCTACAACTACACAGCCTAAGCTGCACAGTTTTTAAAACCTTGCATTGCCAAGGACCCCTGACACACTGTATCACACTGATTTCCTTAGTTAAGTTAGTCAGTGTGTAGTTTTTAACAATGCCTAGTTAGTGCACATAAGACGGCATGTATATTATGACCTCTAGGGGGCACTCAGCTAACTAGATCACACATTCTAGAA
Source organism: Erpetoichthys calabaricus (assembly GCF_900747795.2). Lineage (NCBI taxonomy): Eukaryota > Metazoa > Chordata > Cladistia > Polypteriformes > Polypteridae > Erpetoichthys > Erpetoichthys calabaricus. The sequence goes on from NC_041394.2 coordinate 238,443,999, forward strand.
GTAGCCTTTCTGTCTCAAGCTTCTGGGATTGTTCAAATCTTAACACTCATTGCAGGTTTCCAAACAGGTCAAGCTGAAAGTCTGTTTCCCCCCATTATCTGTGTTTGACGCTTTACAAGAATATAAAAGCTGTTGCTCTCCTGATTTCTTACTGGGCTGTTGAGCATCCTGTGCTTCAGTTAGGGTTATCTTCTCTTACACCTTGTGCCAGTTCTCGGCAGAGTTCCTTCCTTACTTCCTTTCTTCAGAACATGCCGTTGTTTATCTCTACACCTGCCTGATGAGTGTATTGAAACGTGAAAATCCATCCAGTACAGGACTAGAGAAAGAAGGTACTTGCCTCGGCAGCCTCCAATGCTGAATGGGATGTGAGTCCATTGAAAAGCAATTGAGATGCACTTGTAGAAGGAATAAGCACCTGCCTGTAGTCATGTGGTTGACTGAAATGTCATGTGTGGAAGATTTCCAGTTTTTGCATTCCTTAATGTTCAGCCTCTTAATAATATGACAACTGCTGTGATTAATGACTTTATTGTGGTTAACAGAGCAGGCTTTATATGTTTCACCTACAGCCATGAGTTCATTGTTGCGACTCAGGCGGGGCTTCCTCTGTAATTTTATACGACAAAATCACACTTGGCCTGACTCTAATGTTCCTATTGTTCGTGCAGTTCCTGCTCTGCCAGTTGTCTCGTCTGAACCCCTCACTTTGCAGCTAGTCTGACTTATTTAGTGTCCTCCTGCGCCCTCTCTGCTATTCTCATGACTTTTTGGTTGTAATGCTGGAGAATTTTAATGTTCAGTCTGCACTGTTCTCCTCAGAATCTCAGTCACCATCCATGAACTTCAGGATGGCACCAAAATCTCCAAATCAGATCTTAAAAAGTGTTGTCCTTAATATATCTGCCCGGCCCTACCCGTTGCTAGGTGTAAGTGTAACATTTCATTTAGGAATGTAAAGCCTGTTAATCCTGTCACTGTGACAAATGGCACCTTGGGTTCCTTCTCTTTCAAATGCTCCACTTGTCTAATAGTCTCATGGTCTTGTTTCACATCTCTAGCTCACACCGGGCACCTCTTTACATCCTTTTTGGTTTGGTGCTCAGTGAGTGTCCAGTCTGGGGTGCCCGTGGTTACTGACCTTGGGCTCAAATGGAAACTCATAAGGTGGGTGATGGCCAAGTGGTGGGCAATTGTGTGAGGCTGTTGTCTATTATTAACATCTTGTCTATTAACGATTGATGTCCTCAAGTTCAGTGCTGGAAGGTTTTCTTCTCCAATTTCTCATTCTCTTCCATATTTTCTGCTTTATTCAAAATGCAAACACAAACTACCAGCAAGTATAAGAACATTAATTAAATAAATAATAAATAAATATTTCAACAGAAAATTACTACATGCCAATGCCCCTTTGCACTTTTTTCTAAATATCCCCATCTGGGTCAATGCTGTTCTGTTCTAGAAGCTTGAAGATTCCCCTTTCAGTAGAACTAAGAAGAGACCTTTGTGGCCTGCACAGCTTCACTTCTCGGATTGTCATCCATTGACTCTCTGAGGGGCACTCATCCTTTTTTATTTGTTGCTTTTAGAAGGGGCATTTCACAGGCAATGCCATGGGGCTGAACGGCTATGGCTTGGCTAACTTCCTTAAAGTACTTTGCCCCCAGTCTGACACTTTCTAGTGCCACCACATGCACGTTCAAGTCAGGTGTCATGCACTTTGTCAAAATGAGTGTCCTTTTTAACCACCTGGGCTGTGAACATGTCATGGTGGAGTTGTTGATGTCACCTTTCATGCTTACAAACAGCTTGTGTTACGTACTGCCAGCCATTTCTTGACAATGTGCTTATAACTTTCAGCACAACTTTTGTAATTTGAAATCATGTCAGTGCTCAGTTGGACATTGTTACAGCCATGAGGAAAGTTCTGCATACGTTTCTGTGATGTTGAAGATGGGTCTTGACATCTAATAGGTTTGTGTGGGTCACCTTTAGCGTACTCAGGTGTGACTTTCTGAACAACTGATTCACTGATGCTGGTGTTCTGTATGCTGAATGTCAAAAGCAATAAAGACCAGTGTGCCATTATAATTTCTAACCTTCTGTTTTTTAATTACAGGTTGAAGCAGTCAGGTATGTACATTTATCCTTTGATTTGTTGCTGTGACTCTACTACTTTATTACAATAAATTGAAACTGAAATTCCCGTGCTGTGCAGTTTTTAGATGGGTGGAGTATTTGTGTCTTAAGAGTATTTAATCTAAATCATGTAGTTGGGTTAAGTAGCTGGGCTGTTTTAACGGCCTAAACATAGCTGGCAGGCATAGTAGGTGCAGACCAGGGTTCACACATCAGCCTATAATGACACATTCAGGCCTCAGAACCTGACAAACAGGTATATTAGGTGTCCCTCTTTAATTATTACACACCCTACGACAAACTGTGTTCTGATTTATTACTTACTTTCTGCTCTACTTTGAACAGCAGCAGTTACAATTGTTAGATATAAATGAAGTAAAGTTCTGGATCATGATTTAGACAAGTACTATTAAGTGCCCAAATAACTGATATTATATTGTAATTATAGTGGAGAGAAGTCTATAAATGTAGTTTAGCCACAAACGAGAATCTTTTTAACTTTCAGCTGTCTCTCTGAATGATACAGAAAACAGGAATGTGCAAACTCAGCTTGGAGAAGACATAGGTGGGTATGTCAGTACTTACAAAAAGGATGCCCAAGGTTGGGTGGGTGAATTGGTAGGGAGAATCGTTCACTGCCCTGGTGTTCATCTTGATTTTTCTTGTGCTACTAATTATAAAAATAGGTATTTATTATAAATGTATTATATAATTTATTTTAAAAAATGTGGTATTACTTATTATAAATGAAATATATACCTTTATTTTAAAAAATGGGTATTATTTACTTTTTATATATATATATATATATATATATTACACACACACACACTATATACAGTGCATCCAGTAGGTATTTACAGCGCATCACTTTTTCCACATTTTGTTATGTTACAGCCTTATTCCAAATTGGATTAAATTCATTTTTTTCCTCAGAATTCTGCACACAACACCCCATAATGACAACATGAAAAAAGTTTACTTGAGGTTTTTGCAAATTTATTAAAAATAAAAAAACTGAGAAATCACATGTACATAAGTATTCACAGCCTTTGCTCAATACTTTGTCGATGCACCTTTGGCAGCAATTACAGCCTCAAGTCTTGTTGAATATGATGCCACAAGCTTGGCACACCTATACTTGGCCAGTTTCGCCCATTCCTCTTTGCAGCACCTCTCAAGCTCCATCAGGTTGGATGGGAAGCGTCGGTGCACAGCCATTTTAAGATCTCTCCAGAGATGTTCAATCAGATTCAAGTCTGGGCTCTGGCTGGGCCACTCAAGGACATTCACTGAGTTGTCCTGAAGCCACTCCTTTGATATCTTGGCTGTGTGCTTAGGGTCGTTGTCCTGCTGAAAGATGAACCGTCGCCCCAGTCTGAGGTCAAGAGCGCTCTGGAGCAGGTTTTCATCCAGGATGTCTCTGTACATTGCTGCAGTCATCTTTCCCTTTATCCTGACTAGTTTCCCAGTTCCTACCGCTGAAAAACATCCCCACAGCATGATGCTGCCACCACCATGCTTCACTGAAGGGATGGTGCCAGGTTTCCTCCAAACGTGACGCCTGGCATTCACACCAAAGAGTTCAATCTTTGTCTCATCAGACCAGAGAATTTTCTTTCTCATGGTCTGAGAGTCCTTCAGGTGCCTTTTGGCAAACTCCAGGCAGGCTGCCATGTGCCTTTTACTAAGGAGTGGCTTCCATCTGGCCACTCTACCATACAGGCCTGATTGGTGGATTGCTGCAGAGATGGTTGTCCTTCTGGAAGGTTCTCCTCTCTCCACAGAGGACCTCTGGAGCTCTGACAGAGTGACCATCAGGTTCCTTTTCACCTCCCTGACTAAGGGCCTTCTCCCCAGATCGCTCAGTTTAGATGGCCGGCCAGCTCTAGGAAGAGTCCTGGTGGTTTCGAACTTCTTCCATTTACGGATGATGGAGGCCACTGTGCTCACTGGGACCTTCAAAGCAGCAGAAATTTTTCTGTAACCTTCCCCAGATTTGTGCCTTGAGACAATCCTGTCTCGGAGTTCTACAGACAATTCCTTTGACTTCATGCTTGGTTTGTGCTCTGACATGAACTGTCAACTGTGGGACCTTATATAGACAGGTGTGTGCCTTTCCAAATCATGTCCAATCAACTGAATTTACCACAGGTGGACTCCAATTAAGCTGCAGAAACATCTCAAGGATGATCAGGGGAAACAGGATGCACCTGAGCTCAATTTCAAACTTCATGGCAAAGGCTGTGAATACTTATGTACATGTGCATTCTCAATTTTTTTATTTGTAATAAATTTGTAAAAACCTCAAGTAAACTTTTTTGACGTTGTCATTATGGGGTGTTGTGTGTAGAATTCTGAGGAAAAAAATGAATTTAATCCATTTTGGAATAAGGCTGTAACATAACAAAATGTGGAAAAAGTGATGCGCTGTGAATACTTTCTGGATGACTGTTTATACACAGTCATATGAAAAAGTTTGGGAACCCCTCTTAATTCTTTAGACTTTTGTTTATCATTGGCTGAGCTTTCAAAGTAGCAACTTCCTTTTAATATGTGACATGCCTTATGGAAACAGTAGTATTTCAGCAGTGACATTAAGTTTATTGAATTAACAGAAAAGATGCGATAGATACTTTATTAATCCCAATGGGAAATTCACATTCTCCAGCAGCAGCATTTTGATACAATAAATAATATTAAATTAAAGAATGATAATAATGCAGGTGAAAAACAGACAATAACTTTGTATACAGTAATGTTAAATGTTAACGTTTACCACCCCGGGTGGAATTGAAGAGTCGCATAGTTTGGGGGAGGAACGATCTCCTCAATCTGTCTGTGGAGCAGGACAGTGACAGCAGTCTGTCGCTGAAGCTGCTCCTCTGTCTGGAGATGACATTATTTAGTGGATGCAGTGGATTCTCCATAATTGATAGGAGCCTGCTGAGCACCCGTCGCTCTGCCACAGATGTCAAACTGTCCAGCTCCATGCCAACAATAGAGCCTGCCTTCCTCACCAGTTTGTCCAGGCGTGAGGCGTCTTTCCTCTTAATGCTGCCTCCCCAGCACACCACCGCGTAGAAGAGGGCGCTCGCCACAACTGTCTGATAGAACATCTGCAGCATCTTATTGCAGATGTTGAAGGATGCCAGCCTTCTAAGGAAGTATAGCCGGCTCTGTCCTTTCTTACACAGAGCATCAGTATTGGCAGTCCAGTCTAATTTATCATCCAGCTGCACTCCCAGATATTTATAGGTCTGCACCATCTGCACACAGTCACCTTTGATGATCACGGGGTCCATGAGGGGTCTGGGCCTCCTAAAATCCACCACCAGCTCCTTGGTTTTGCCGGTGTTCAGTTGTAGGTGGTTTGAGTCGCACCATTTAACAAAGTCATTGATTAGGTCCCTATACTCCTCCTCCAGCCCATTCCTGATGCAGCCCATGATAGCAGTGACATCAGCGAACTTTTGCACATGGCAGGACTCCGAGTTGTATTGGAAGTCCGATGTATATAGGCTGAACAGGACCGGAGAAAGTACAGTCCCCTGTGGTGCTCCTGTGTTGCTGACCACAATGTCAGATGTGCAGTTCCCAAGATGCACATACTGAGGTCTGTCTTTAAGATAGTCCACGATCCATGCCACTAGGTATGAATCTAATCCCATCTCTGTCAGCTTGTCCCTAAGGAGCAGAGGTTGGATTGTGCTGAAGGCGCTAGAGAAGTCTAGAAACATAATTCTTACAGCATCACTGCCTCTGTCCAAGTGAGAGAGGGATCGATGTAGCATATAGATGATGGCATCCTCCACTCCCACCTCCTCCTGATATGCAAACTGCAGAGGGTCGAGGGCGTGTTGAACCTGTGGCCTAAGGTGGTGAAGCAGCAGCCTCTCCATGGTCTTCATCACATGTGATGTCAGAGCAACAGGCCGAAAGTCATTCAGCTCACTAGGACGTGATACCTTTGGGACTGGGGTGATACAAGATGTTTTCCAAAGCCTCGGGACTCTCCCCTGTTCCAGGCTCAGGTTGAAGATGCGCTGTAGAGGACCCCCCAGCTCCGATGCACAGACCTTCAGCAGTCGTGGCGATACTCCATCTGGACCCGCTGCTTTACTGGCACGAAGTCTCCTCAGCTCTCTGCTCACTTGCGCTGTTGTAATTATGGGTGGGGATGTCTCTCCTATGCTGGTATCAGCAGAAGGATGTGTGGAGGGTGCAATACTCCGAGGTGAGAGTGAGAGTGGGTTAGGGTGGTCAAATCTGTTAAAGAAGTTGTTCATTTGGTTTGCTCTCTTCACGTCTCTCTCGATGGTGGTACCCCGCTTTGAGCTGCAGCCAGTGGTGATCTTCATCCCATCCCACACTTCCTTTATGCTGTTATTCTGCAACTTCTGCTCCAGCTTTCTCCTGTACTGCTCCTTCGCCGCCCTGAGCTGGACTCGGAGTTCCTTCTGCACACGCTTGAACTCATGCTGATCACCGTCTTTAAAAGCCCTTTTCTTCTGGTTCAAAAGGCCCTTGATGTCACTTGTAATCCATGTCTTGTTGTTAGCATAGCAGCGTACTGTTCTTACTGGAACTACAATGTCCATACAGAAGTTGATGTAGTCAGTAGTGCAGTCGACAACTTCCTCAATGTTCTCACTATGAGATTCCTGCAGGATATCCCAGTCTGTAGTTCCAAAGCATTCTCTCAAGAGTATTCTCAGCCTCCGGGGTCCAATTCCTGAATGAGCGTGTGGTTACAGGTAGGACTCTCACTTTTGGTTTGTAGTGAGGCTGAAGCAGAACCAGGTTATGATCTGCTTTCCCAAGCGCAGGCAGCGGGGTGGCGTTGTATGCGTCTTTAATGTTTGCATACAGTAAATCAATAGTCTTATTCCCCGGGTGTTACAGTCCACATACTGGGAGAATGCAGGTAATGTTTTGTCCAGCGTCACATGGTTTAAAGTCTCCAGCGATTAGCACAAGCGCCTCAGGGTGCTGCGTTTGTAATTTAGCAACAGCAGAATGGATGACGTCACTCGCTGACTCCACGTCCGCCCGAGGTGGGATGTAAACAATAACAACAATGACGTGTCCAAACTCTCTGGGCAAGTAATAGGGACGCAAACTTACGGCCAACAGTTCGATATCCCTGCAGCAAGTGGAGATTTTGACGTTAACATGTCCAGAGTTACACCACCGTGTATTAACATAGAGAGCGAGTCCTCCTCCTTTGTGCTTCCAACAGGTACTTGCATCTCTGTCCGCTCTAACTGTGCTAAACCCGGGTAGCTCCACGTTAGCATCTGGGATCTTAGTTGTGAGCCACGTTTCACAAAAACACAACAAACTGCATTCTTTGTAGGTTCTGACATTTTTCACCAGCGCAGCCAGTTCGTCGATCTTATTTGAGATTGAGTTCACATTCCCCAGAATCACAGAAGGCACCGAAGGCTTAAAACGCCACTTTCTCACAAGCCGCTTCATTTTTAGCTTAGTGCCGGCTCTGCTGCCACGATACCGCCTTCTTACCTCATCAGGTAAATAGGGAACCACACCGGCACTGGCATTTGTTCTCAGCACTCAAAGTTGAGTACTTGAACAGTATGCATCCTAACAAAATTAGACAGGTGCATAAATTTGGACACCCCCAACAGACATATTACATCAATACTTAGTTGAGCCTCCTTTTGCAAATATAACAGCCTCTAGATGCCTCCTATAGCCTTTGATGAGTGTCTGGATTTTGGATGGAGGTATTTTTGACCATTCTTCCATATAAAATCTCTCCAGTTCAGTTAAATTTGATGGCTGCTGAGCACGGACAGCCTGCTTCAAATCATCCCACAGATTTTTGATGATATTCAAGTCAGGGGACTGTGACGGCCATTCCAGAACACTGTACTTCTCCCTCTGCATGAATGCCTTTGTAGATTTCGAACTGTATTTTGGGTCATTGTCTTGTTGGAATATCCAACCCCTGCGTAACTTCAACTTTGTGAGTGATACTTGAACATTATCCTGAAGAATTTGTTGATATTGGGTTGAATTCATCCGACCCTCGACTTTAACAAGGGCCCCAGTCCCTGAACTAGCCACACAGCCCCACAGCATGATGGAACCTCCACCAAATTTGACAGTAGGTAGCAGGTGTTTTTCTTGGAATGCGGTGTTCTTCTTCCGCCATGCAAAGTGCTTTTTGTTATGACCAGATAACTCAATTTTTGTCTCATCAGTCCAAAGCACTTTGTTCCAAAATTAATCTGGCTTGTCTAAATGAGCATTTGCATACAACAAGCGACTCTGTTTGTGGTGTGAGTGTAGAAAGGGCTTCTTTCTCATCACCCTGCCATACAGATGTTCTTTGTGCAAATTGCGCTGAATTATAGAACGATGTACAGATACACCATCTGCAGCAAGATGTTCTTGCAGGTCTTTGGAGGTAATCTGTGGGTTGTCTGTAACCATTCTCATAATCCTGCTCATATACCACTCCTGTATTTTTCTTGGCCTGCCAGACCTGGGTTTAACAGCAACTGTGCCTGTGGCCTTCCATTTCCTGATTACATTACTTACAGTTGAAACTGACAGTTTAAACCTCTGAGACAGCTTTTTGTAGCCTTCTCCTAAACCATGATACTGAACAATCTTTGTTTTCAGATCTTTTGAGAGTTGCTTTGAGGATCCCATGCTATCACTCTTCAGAGGAGAGTCAAAGGGAAGCACAACTTGCAATTGACCACCTTAAATACCTTTTCTCGTGATTGGACACACCTGTCTATGAAGTTCAAGGTTTAATGATCTAATCCAACCAATTTGGTGTTGCAAGTAATCAGTATTGAGCAGTTCCATGCATTCAAATCAGCAAAATTACAAGGGGACCCACATTTTTGCACAGCCAGTTTTTCACATTTGATTTAATTTCATACAACTATATACTGCTTCACTAAAAATCTTTGTTCGGAAAATACCCCAGTAGTCAGATGTTCCTAGGAAATGAAAGACATACCACTGTTATGTTTTTTGTTGAAAGGAGAGTAAATTATTATGCAGGCTGAGAGGGGTTCCCAAACTTTTTTCATATGATTATATATAGAGAGAGAGGGTACACAAATCCTTAAAATGGCACAGTTTACAGTTATGTCTCACCATTCCTAAACTCTCTTGATCCTGGTTAGTACTGCCATAGCCGATCCCACCTTCCTTGGTCAGACATCAGCTCAGCAAGTCCACCACAAGGCACCCTCATGTGTGTACCCTCAAAACACCCCAGATTGTAAGAGTGGGCTGACACAGGGAAGCAAAGACCCATTTGACTGGCGTGTAAACACTCCCTCAATGCACCTTGTCCACTTCTTAAAACTGCCAGGGTTGAGATACATGCATTTTGTCAAGTTTCACAGTGCATTGAGGTCCCTAAATAAATTCCCAAACACTACTGGGTTCATGACCAAACACTGGCAACTGGAAAGAGCAATCCATAGAAGGTTGAAGTCAATATAGGAATGTGCAAGAACCAGTGTACAGGACAATGAAGATCATATTATGAGTACAAGTGCAGGGTGGTGCAGCGAGTAGTAGTGGCATGTTATCCTGCTGGAAGTACTCATTAGAAGATGGGAACGCTGTGGTCATAAAGGGATGGACACAGTCAGCAAAAGTACGCAGGTAGGCTGTGGAATTTAAACAATGCTCAGTTGGTATTAAGGGGCCCAAAGCATGCCAACAAAACATCTCCACACCATTACACCACCAGCACCAGCCTGAACTGTTGATACAAGGCTGAATGGATTCAAGCTCTCATGCTGATGACGCCAAATTCTGACTGTACCATCCGAATGTCGCAGCAGAAATTGAGACTCATCAGACCAGGCAGCATTTTTTCAATCTTCTGTCCAATTTTGGTGAGCCTGTGTGAATTGTAAACCTCAATTGCTTGTTCTTAGCTGACAGGAGTAGCACCCGGTGTGGTCTCCTGCAGCTGTTGTCCATCTTCTTCAAAATTTGACTTGTTGTACATTCAGAGATACTCTTCTGCATACCTTGGTTGTAACAAGAGGTTATGTGATTTACTGTTGCCTATCAGCTCTAACCAGTCTGGCCATTCTCCTCTGACCTCTGGCATCAGCAAGGCATTTTCGCCAAAGACAACTACCGCTCATTGGATATTTTCCCTTTTTCTGACCATTCTCTGAAAACCCTTGAGATGGTTATATGTTGAAATCCCAGTAGAATACTCAGACCAGTCCGTCTGGCACCAACAACCATACCAAGTTCAAAGTCACTTAAATCACCATTCTTCCCCATTCTGATGCTCGGTTTGAACTTCGGCTGGTTTGCTTGTCAGTCAGTCATTTTCCAACCCGCTATATCCTAACACAGGGTCATGGGGGTCTGCTGGAGCCAATCCCAGCCTACACAGGGCACAAGGCAGGAACCAATCCTGGGCAGGGCACACACCCACACACCAAGCACACACCAGGGACAATTTAGAATCACCAATGCACCTAACCTGCATGTGTTTGGACTGTGGGAGGAAACCCATGCAGACACGGGGAGAACATGCAAACTCCAGTCACGGAGGCGAACCCAAGTCTCCTTACTGCTAGGCAGCAGCGCCTCTTGACAATGTCTACGTGCCTAAATGCATTGAGTTGCTGCCATGTGATTGGATATTTGCGTTAAGCAGTTGAACAAATGTACCTAATAAAGAGGCTGGTGAGTGTATAAAAGAGAGAGATGGATTTGCAGCTGGTTATGACTTCACATTAAATGCTCCTGGGGTAGACTCGGACTTCCCACAGCTTCATCATGGAATAAGCAAGCTTATTAAGATGCACAGGTTAACAGATTTCAGTGTATTTTCAGAAAATACTTCAAATAATAAACTTTTAAGTTTCATGTTTTCATTATTATTATTGGTAACAGCAGTAGTATTGTCAAGCATACCAGACTATAGGAAAATCCTAACTTGAATGATTAGCCAACATGCACCACCTTAACACCTTATACAGAGTTCAGTTTACTGAATAGCAAAAACTAATCAGCGTGCCTGCTGCTCTCCTTAGCTCTGTGTTCGTAGCACCTAATCATGGAGTTTCACTGTTTAGTCAATTTACTTTTTCTCTTCATTATAATGAACCAATACATTTTAGTGAATGTTAATCCTCTAAAACTTGTTTTTACTTTTCAGAAGCTGTGTCAATAGTTACCATATTTGATGGAGAAGCAGTGGATCCAGGTAACTTTGGAGAATGAGTCAATGCCATATCTATAAGACTAAGTATTGTGCTTTTCTCTGATATTCCAAAAATATTCTGATAGGTTTGACTTACAACTTTTACAACTTTACACTTGCCCAGTATGGGGGTCCCTGCTGTGGCGTAACACCAAATGCCATCATGGTGGTTTCAGTTAACCTTGCAGATAAATTTCTTCAGCAACTTATCCCCCATTCCTTGATGTACGCAAATCTAGTTGAAATAGGTAGACAAACTATATAAATCACATCTCATTTTTCCTAGATGTCGATAAAAGGTGTTGTGGTGTATAAAATCAGAACATTTTTTCTCTAGATTTTCATTATATTTTGCTCAATCCCAATAGTCACAGGTAAGGTCTACGAGTACAACTCTCAGTCTGGAGCCAGGCGGTGGAAGGAGACTGAAAACTGGAGCACAGCATGATCACCACACGCAGAGGAGCACTGACTTCACAAAAGTGCTTGGAGGAGTAGTAGTGAGCATCATAGGGTGGGCACCTGATCATGGCTTCTTCTTCCCCCAGTCCCTGTGGAATATCAGGCAAGGAACTGCTAACCGTCCTGTTTCTCTGAAGTAAAAGCAACTTCCTTTTCTCACGTTGTATTTGCAGACCTTTGCTTTCCTCTGTATTACAAATTAATTTACTATAAAATTCCTGATACCACCCTAAGATTTTCATGTCTCACCTTGATGATGTTTTGGAAATGTTAGGTGGACAGCAACTGCTGGGTGTGAGTGGCCAGCCATAATCCAAACTTCTACTCCTACTCATGTATAATATATCAGTCACTGTTCTCACTCTTAGCACCATGTGGTTCAACAAAGAGGACTTCTACTTGAAGAAACAATCAATTGGTTTGTAGGATTAGTTGGGACACATTGACAAAATATGATGGAGGACAACTCAAGAGAGATTTATTCTATGGGGATTTGTCGTGTGTTTGCTTTACTAACCGATTTCAGTTGAAGAGAAAATAGTATGTTAAAGGCTCCAATAATGGATTGTTCATAAGCCATTTTTTTGAGGTCTTATTTAATTCAAACAGTTGGTTTTAGACTTATCGTTTTGCAGTTTTTGAAGTTCAGTCGGAGGATTTTGAATGGCCTAAAACATTCTGTTTTGCATTTCTGTCATTTCAGCAGTCCAAAAAGGTTCACAGCACTGCATCCTATCCATCTAAACTTTTGATAATAGTCTGGCTACACATTAGCGAGACGAGCAGTTAAAACACACATGCTTTGTTACTCAGAATATTAGGAAATTCAATATTAAGCAACTACATTAGAGCATTTGATAAAATGAGTGAAAGGTAAACTATTTTACTGCATGCTATACTTCTTGACATGTACTGAGGGGATATCTAAATATAATGGATATCTACATAATTTGCATCCAATGTTCATGACCCTATAAATATCGTGTGATGCCTCAGACACCCAAACACAACTGCAGAAACAAGGCCCCAGACCTTACACAGGTTCATTTCTTCCCTGCCTTGCCTCCTCCTCCTAAAGACTTCATTGAGGTGATGTACGCCAATCCCAGGCAGACGTTCTGAGTGCCACAATACTGTACCAAGGAGGCAGTCCCATGGTCAGGTGGTACCTTCTTAAAACAGTAAAGTCCTCTCCTGGCAGCACACACCAATGGGGGTGTGCACATGGGGGGACTGAGCAGCTGCCACCCAGGATATTGGAGGAGCACAAGACCCCATGAGTAGTCTCCTTCTGTCCTTCCATTATATCATCCCAAGGAGCCATCTATTCTGGGCGGGCTTGTGGGATGGCATGTACCCTTGCCTTCCATCAAAGTCTCTGACATATATCTGCATTTCTTTTATCTAGGTATTGATAAAGAAATATAGACAGCTAAAAAGATTTATAGAAATAGCCAATGAGATACAGAAATATATACACCCAACGTAAGCACTGGCCCCGCCTCTGAAATGAGTTGTTTCATGTGCGTGAGTAGTCTGGTGGCATCATTCTTTTACCGCCTCAGTTTTCTTTTATTCAATACGGTTTGACGGTAGAGGAGGTCAAAATGGGCCAATCACACAAGTATGCATTTTTTCTGCTTTTAAGACTCAACATTTGGTCCTTATTAGACACTTCTTAGCATCCACTACTCATTTTGTAAGCTTAATGTCGAACTGATTTCAAGAAAAAAAAAAGATCTCGCCCTAAAAAAAAAAGTAGCAAAACTATGCCTTCATTTAATGTTACAGTAAAAATACGCACACTGTATTACATATTTAATTCAGAGGATTTTGCTCTTTAGTCCAGCATTTCTTAAACGTTTGGTTCTCATGACATAATATTGCCCTTCGACACCCAGGACTGTTGTCAGAGTAGGCGGAGGGCTCTAAGTTACTCCTTGGAGAATCAACCACTGATTCTCTTTGCAGATGCAGCTTGTCCAGGCTGGCAGCTAACTGTGTGAATATTTCAAGTGTTGGAGCTCAGCCTTGCCCAACATTGTGTGCCTCTCTCTGGCCAAGTGTACCAATAGCCATGAAAGGGAGGCAGGTGCAGGTAGGCTGCAGATCACCTCATCACCCGAGACACTTCAAACTTGGAGTCTGTCACTTCAGTTGCTGCCTCCCAGCCACTTAAACAAAGGCCTTGGCTGTGCGCTTTACTACAGACTACATTGTATACTGGTAATCGAGGAACATTCAGACTCCTGACTGAATGACAAATGGAGTACTCTACAAAAAAAAACAAAAACAAACCTATATATAAAAAATTTGACTCAAGTAAATGTTATATTCAGTGTCAGTGCTAGGTTATTTTGTGCCCTAGGCCAAGCGTATTAGTGCGCCCTCCCCCCTTATGAGCTGCACCCTAATTCACCTTAATGGCGGTGCCAGCCGTGAATATATTTGATGTTCAAGACTTTCTCATTAAAATCTAGTATTCCACACTTTTCCATGGGCCCTACATTGTCTTCTGCTTACAAAAATGGGACACTACACAACCGAGCTAAAAAGGGGAGACTGCCGTTTGTACAGAATAACAGACCGGACCAATCAGCTCTCACATCCAAATAAAATTACTTTTGGTAAACTGGGCTGGCGTGTAGGTCAGCTTCAGATTTTCAACTGTCTGCTTTCATACAATATCAAAGTGGCAGGCATCATTCTATGCCACCCTAATGAAGGGGCCTTCTCTGTAACTGGCAGTCCAAGCGGTCAGCACACATTCACCAAAGGAATGTACTATGCAGGTACAGTACACTGCATTATATACATGTACGCTTTATAGCAAGTTTTGAAGTTTAAAAAATGCACATCTAGGCACTTTCTCCATCTTACAAAGGCCCCCGCCAACGTATAAGCTGTGCAAAACCCAGACAGACTATTTTTAAACCATCCACTACAATTTACTCCAACAGTCAAGCAATGCTTGAAAACTGGAAAAATAAGCCGCATTCAGATGCTGTTGTGAATATTCAAGCGGTTCATTTAAAGCATTATACAGTCCGAAATTAAAAAAGAACAAATCCAGATGGGACAACAGGTAGAGAGGCTAGAATACATTCAGAAATACAACAAATTTAGAACTCTGCATGTGTATCATTTAAAATAGGAGAATAAAAAAATACTGTATATATTTCACATAAGTCGGGTCTTGAAACCCGAAAAATCAAAAATGAAATCATACCCTGACTTATACGCGCATTCAAATATGCGGCACTTAAATTTTTCTTTTTTTTACATGTTCTTGCCTCCTCCAATCTCACACCATTTTCTCAGACATAACAAATTTTGTTGCAGCAGCACAGTTACCAATTTCTTTTGCCACTTCAATGACTTTTAATTTAAAACCAGCTTCATATTTTCCTCTGATTGAACGCTCCATCATAGATAAGGGATGCTCTTACAATAAAGGTGTATGAGGGTGTGAGATACAAAAAAACACAAAACAGTGCAAACGTTGCTACGGAATAGTTCAGGTATTACCGTGTGGTCAAGTAGGCACAATACATAGAAAAAAAGGCAGTGTGCTCCGTGGGCATTAGCATATCATAATCTCTTGGACCAATAGCGTGAGTTTTCCGCATTCAACTTATACAACCAACATTAGATAGATAGATACTTTATTAATCCCAAGGGGAAATTCACATTATAAAATACCAGAAATTATACAGTAAAATCAAGTCCCGACTTATACGCAGGAGAACTTAAATGCGAGTATATATGGTAGTAGAAAGCATCTAAAGCTGGGGAAAACAACAGCTTTAAATTGAAATACTAATACTCTTCAAAAAAGTAACTTTTATGGTAACACAAAACTTGGTTTAGTTAGGTTTACTTCAGAAAAATTTACTTAGAGGAGGGGTGCCAACATAAGATTTTTTAAAGAAGGCAGCCCTAATTAAGAGGTCCCCACCCCCTTTGGGTTCAACAACAAAGGACACATTTAAAAAAAAAAAAAAAAAGGGGGGGGGAAAGTCACTGCAAAATAATAAAAGTGTATTTTTATTTAAATTCCGAAGGAATAATAAAACAACAAAAAACACAGAAAAAAAAGAACAAAAACTGAAAATAAAATAAAGCAATAGTCTGGGACAGAGCCACAGTGTGATCCTGACAGGACCAACCACTTAAATACAATTTTTTTGCAGTTGAATGATGGATGTCAGAGTTTACATTGGAACTGAAAAGCAGTCATTTGTCCAAGATCCTTAGAGATTCCTTTTGATCCAAGGAGAACGATACAACTACAAGGCAGATTTGTTTACAATCAACAGAAGGCAGACATTGCAGTATAATTTTTTCACTTGACATTACTATTTCTTCCTAGCAGCTTGCAAAGGCCAAAAGCATCGCAACATTCTATTTCGTAAATTGTTAATTAGAGGATGCCCTGGGTCCCAGCAAGACTGAACTCTTGTATATCAGAGGCAACTCATCTCCGAATCTTGACCTTGCAATCTCTCTTGACAACTCGGTTATCGTCCCCTCAAAAACGGCAAGAAGTCTTGGTGTCACTCTAGACGAAGAATTGTCTTTCTCTCCACACATCAGCAACCTCTCCAGGTCCTGCAGATATCTCCTTTACAACATTAGGAGAATCCGCCCCCTTTCTCACTACAGAGGCTACTCAGCTTCTCGTCCAGACCTTGGTCATCTCTAAGCTGGACTACTGCAACTCTCTGCTGTCTGGACTTTCACTAAAGGCAACACGACCACTTCAACTGATCCAGAATGCAGCTGCAAGACTCGTTTTTGATATTCCCAAATTCTCGCACACTACACCTCTGCTGCGGAACCTGCACTGGCTCCCTGTGGCTGCCCGCATCAGGTTCAAAACCCTAACACTTGCCTTTAAGGCCAAAACTGGAGCTGCACCACCTTACATATCAGCACTGGTCAAGCAGCGTGTCACTTCTCGCTGTCTCAGAACATCAAGCACTGCACGTCTCGAACCACCCTTACTTAAAAGAAGAGGACGACATGCATCAAGACTCTTTGCAGTGTTGGCTCCTCAGTGGTGGAACGAACTTCCTCTTGCTGTACGAACAGCGGAGACCCTCACTGTCTTCAAACGTCGCCTGAAGACACACTTCTTTCAACAGCACTTGGACTAAAGTCCCCATACTTTTTTTTTCTACCCTTTTTTTTTTCAAAAAAAAAAAAAAAAAAAAAAAAATGTTGTACTAACTTACTATTTTCTTCTAGCAGGGTTTTGTATACAACTTGGTCAGCGGTAACTTGTTTAATGACAGTAGATTTAATCCTAGCCTTAAAGACTGAAGAACAGTCGTAGACTACTAAGCACTGTTGTAAGTCGCTCTGGATAAGAGCGTCTGCTAAATGATGTAAATGTAAATGTCTTCACACTACAGTGTATGCTGCAGGTTATTAGGGACATTGATGGCCTTTCTTAGCCACCTTGTAAACCCAACGTACCTTTGTAGGGTTTCTAGCTGTGCCACACTGTACAAGTACATGATGGGTTGCGACATCTCTGCAGCACTGAACTCGAGAAGTATGCACCTGGCACAAACACCCCAAGGAGTGCTCGATATATGGATGGAGATGTCTCTTGCTGGGCCCCTTGGGTGTCTGCGAGTCAGTGGTCCAGCTACAGCCTTTGATTTCCACCACGGTTAGTGAAAAGTTAAACAGGAGCCCCCCCCCCATTAATATACGTTTCACCCATCAACTGTAGGAAGTGCTTCACAAGTCAATGTGTGTAACTCGGGCAAATTCAGATGGTTTGGAAGCACAAGTTGTGAAGGCACCTCACAAAAATATGCCAAACAATGGAATCCTTGAAACAAACCATATGTAAACATACAAACTACTTGACATTTTCTGAACAGTTCTGAGTAAAACACAGTAGGTATTATATACTGTAAGGCCAACACCCGATACCAAACAAAAGTGCTTTTACTTCCTACCACCTGACATCTGTGATGTTCACCAAAGGCTTACACGAATTTTAAGATGCTGCATTTGTACCAGTATTCTGCTCAAACAGAATTAAAACAATGCTATCTTTGTAAGTAGAAGAGGCAGCCGCTGACAATATGCAGTTGACAAGTCATTTTTAGAATCCTCTCATTAAGCATGAGAAAGCACTGACCACTAAAGGAAATGTTCTTCTAATTAACAGGGCTTTGAGTAACGCACAGGAAACTTCACATAAATAAAACACACAATGCAGGACACAGAACAATTCTCAAAATCAAGGTCATCATTACAAAGTTATGTTTCTACAGCATACCAGAATCTCTTCAATAATCCTTCACTGTGCTAAATAAAAAGGATCTATTTTCTAATTATAAGTACCAGATAAAAAAAAGAATGGACTATACCAGCACAGCCAAAATATTCAGGGCAAACACACTAACCTTTGTAGGCCGCACTTTTAAAAAAAAAAAAAAATAATAACACCATTACGGAGATAATGCATCATTTGTTTACTGCTTGGAATAAAAGGAGACGGAGCAAGTCACAAGACGAGTTCAAAACAAAAGCCTCATTATAAAGATGATATCTGGACTGCAAACGGGGGGGGGGTGCGGGGTTGAATGTAAGGTTCTGGTGAGCTGCAATGGGAGAAATTAGTAATTCTAATAAACCATTTCAACACATTAGAAACAAGATATGGGTGAAAATAATAAATTCCTTTGCAGCCTTTTGTATTTTACATCTAAACCAACACAAGCATCAGCAGCTGGATTTTATCACTTGAAATGCTTCAGGTTTCTCCTAGAAAATCATTATTTACAAGGAACAATGGAAGCAACACACCGTAAAGGCAGTCTTGGCAGACCACGTGGCCTGCCCATGTCCACAGCCGGTCTAAAGCTGCCAAAGACGGGCTCTTGAGTCCATTGTCCTCATGTTCATTGCACAGGTTTTGGAATGTTATATTGTAGAAGGTATTAACAGAAACAAAGTTACTTAAGACTTGTCAAATGCAATGTTTCCCAGTTATTGTTTATTAGAATACAGATACAGGAACATGCATTAGAGTTCAGCTACAATACTCGGTACCCGACCTCCATTTACAACTGTGCTAACCTGTTAAGATCTGAGGTATATAGCAATTCATTCATTTAATTTTTTCACAAATTAACACTGAATTTTTTATCATCTTATAAAATTAGGAACACATGACAGACAGCATTTATCTCAAAAGTCCTATATAAATGCAATGTTGTCATGTTCATCTGAAACTATGATCGCTATTCACTGTGCGAGCATGTTACTTGTTTAGAAGTTAAAATAATTCTTTACATTTACATAGCATTTTTCTCATGCCTTTTACATAGTGAATGGGGAGTCACTTCAACCACCAGTAATGTGTAGTATCCACCTGGATGATGCGACAACAGCCATTTTTGCACCAGTGTGCTCATCACACATTAGCTATTAGGTGGTGAAGTGGTGAGAGAACTAACCAGTTAGGGAGAGGGGATGATTACTGGGTCAGAATAACTAGGACATGGAGGGCAGCTTAGCCTAGACATCAGGATGCACCCTGTTCTTTATGAGGGATGCCAAAGGATCTATTATGATCGCAGTGAGTCAGGACCTCGGTTTTGCCTCTCATTTTAAGGACAGTGCCATTTTTACAGCAGTGTCCTCAAACACTGCACTGGGGCATTGGGATTCACATTCAGACCACAGGTAAGCGGCCCCCTGCTGACCTCACCAATGGCTCTTCCAGCAGCAGCCCAAGCTTTTCCTAGATGGTGTACTGGCTGGGCCTGAACATGCTTAGCTTCAGGTGGGGGGCCAGTTCTGAAGTGCATGAGCTATGGCTGCTGGTATTTTAAAATATATATTTTACAATTATGGTATACATTCATTTGCCATGGGAAATTGAGTTATTAAATGAAGAGCATAGCTGGAGTTTTTGTTTTGTTTCTTATCTTTTAAATTTTATTTCAAGATAATAACATTACACATGATCAAGTGTAAATTATATACAATGAAGTCAAACTTAAACCAGAATTTAACCCCTACCCCAGGGAGTAGAGGGGAGCCAAAACAAGACTAAATCTTTAAAAACAACAAAGAAAGGAGAATATCCTTTTCTACGATATAAATGCTTATTCTAATTTTTTTTTATTAGATCTTGCCATATTTTAAAAATGTTTTGAACAGATCCTTTAAGTGAGAATTTGATTTCAAATAGTATAGAACATTAGTTACATACTAACTTATAACAGGTGGGCTGGGATTCTTCCAGCTGAGCAAGATACGTCTACAGTGCTACTAGTGTGGTGCAGGCAGTAACAATCCTGTACTTCTCCACTTTAAGACCATATGGGAGCACACCAAACATGGCTGTTAATGGGTTAGGAATGATTGTGACACCAAGGCCGACTGACAGGCATTCAAAGATTTTTGACCAGAATGATTAATTTACTGTACTCCCAAAATATACTTACCTGTCAGGAGAGATACCATTTCTCTTCTGTCAGTTGCTCTTGTTGAGAAGGATAGTAGGTTGGCTTGTCCACAACTTTCATGTCATTCACTTTCTTGTGGCACACAGTGATATATAGATTTTCTTTATACGATCTTGAGGTCCTGTATACTGGAAAAGAAGATTCTCAGGGGGCTGTGAGTGAAGAGGAAAGAATGAAGAATGGTGAAAGCCCCTGGGTGGAAAAATGTAATCCAGTTGTAGTTATGGGAGGGTTAAGAAGATGGATCAGAGGACCTTCACCCCTAAGGTACTCTTTGATGCTCTAAAAGAAGCAAGGCAGGTAGAGTTTATTTTTGCCTTTCCAAATAGAAGAGTCTTTTGAGGTTGTTTTTTTTTGTTTGGAACATTTTTTATAGTGAAAATGTATCCAGTTCTTTCACTGTATAGAAAATATTGATCTAATATGCGAAATTGTTAAGTATGCAGCTATTGTAATAAAGGGATTTTAAAATTATTACAGTGGCTACGTTCTCTGAAAGAGTGCAGGTATCTGACATAAGAACCTGGTTAGAAAGAAAGTGCAAGGTATTGAAAGAGATAATAGGAAAAGACGAGAATGACATCAGGACAGGTTATTTTACACTTGTTACGTAAAATTACATATCAGGAAGAGTGAAAAGAATAAACATCTCCCACCAGCTTATAGACAGAAGACGACAGGTCTTATATTTAATGCAGGACAACCTAAAGCAGGGGTAGGCAACGTCGGTCCTGGAGTGCCACAGTATGTGCAGGTTTTTGTTCCAACCCAGTTCCTTAACGAGAACTCAATTATTGCTGATGAAGCACATATTGCTTAAGTGACATTTTAATGCTTCATTTTAGTGGTCTCGCTTGTTAAGGTTCTCCAACCTTAATTGCTTATTTCAATCTTAAACTGCTGCATTCAGTGTTTTAATTGCTCCTTATTAGCAATAAGATGTAAAAGACAAAGCAGCCAGCAGTTCTCCAGCTAGCTTTTTTCCAATTACATCTGTGTGTGTTCATCATGCACTGTTTGATTTAATAAAACACTTAATAGAAAAATGTGACAGACTGAAAATGATCTGTTTTAGGCTTCATATCATTTGGATGATATCTTTGGAAAGGAAAAAAATCTACGATATAAAAGCCTTACATTGCACAGACTAACAAGCCATAAAATTAAATAAGGTCTGAGATTGGCAATGATTGGTTTCTAATTAAGCAATTGGGTCGGAATGAAAACCTGTAGCCACTGCGGCTCACCAGGACCGACATTGCCTACCCCTGTTTTACATCTTACTGCTAATAAGGAGCAATTAAAACACTGAATGCAGCAGTTTAAGATTGAAATAAGCAATTAAGGTTGGAGAACCTTAACAAGCGAGACCACTAAAATGAAGCATTAAAATGTCACTTAAGCAATATGTGCTTCATCAGCAATAATTGAGTTCTCGTTAAGGAACTGGGTTGGAACAAAAACCTGCACATACTGTGGCACTCCAGGACCGACGTTGCCTACCCCTGACCTAAAGCATGAAGAGAATGTGAAAAGGAAGGGCATGTTGCTACAGAATGTAGCACACAATTGTGTAAAAGCTGTAGGGTATTTGGACACGCCTAAAATGATTGCCCAGTAGAGCAGTTATGGAACCTCTGCGGCAGAAAAAAAAACATACCTTCTATGAATGCACACAGTCAAAAATAATGAGACAAAATTGATCCATATAGATTTAAGAGAAGACAACGAAGAAGGGAGGTATTAAGCTCTTCACTTTTCTTGACACCCATGGGGAAGGCCAAGTGCACAACTTCAAGTAACTGAACTCCAGCCCCTAGAAACAAAGACCAGAGAACAAGTGAAGGAGACACAAGTTTCAAGTTTGCCCTTCCAAAAGAAGATCTAGAGAGGACTAAAGTGCGGGAAAGAAAGGCAGAAGGAAAAAATACAAACCACAATAAAACACGCCAGCCTAACTCAATCGATGTTGGAAGAAGCCCCATATATCACCAATAAGTAGTTGACTGAATCCAGAACCAGAGAAGAAGCAGCAACACGAATGGTATGAACTCTCAACAGAGGAGGAGGAGGAGAGAGAAAGTGACTCCCCAACGATCGTGCAGGAGAAAAGTGCCACAGAAGAAGATTCCCAATTTCTTCAGAGAGATGAGGTTAAAAGCATTTGAAAAGGTAACACATATAATGGGATAACGACGAGAGGAGAGAGGACAAAGAAAGAAAAACGAAAAGTGGAAAAAGGAAACATCTAAGCACCAAAAAAATCACTTCCATAAATGTCAGAACAACAACAAAAAAAAGAGAGGTCTTTTATAAAACTTTCTTAGAACAGAAGCAGACATAATTTGCTTACAAGAACGAGCTATTCCCTTCTTAGCATGTTATAGTCAATATGATGAAGGTTGGTAAAAAGGGAAAATTCTAATCTCTGGTACAAAGTTAAATTGGAATTCAGGCATTGCAATTATCATTAAGAATTGTCTATAGAGAGCATTACGATCCTAGTACAAGGTAGATTGATATGTGCAAACATCCAAACAATACAAGGAGCAAGTTTCACTGTCACTAATGTTTATGCACCAACAGAAATTTATGAGAGGTATGAACTTCTCAAACGACTAAATGTAGTACTTGCTGAAAATAAGAAAAATGCTTCAACTGGGGACTTTAACCATGTTATTGATGTGAATGGAAAAAGAAGGAGTTCTGGAGAACCACAACTTGAAGGATAATTTTAAGGAGGTTTGGAAAAAAGAAGGACACACATGGAGAGAAGCAAGAGGGGAAAGAATCAAGAATTACATTTTCATAAGCTCACAAGATCTAAAGCTTCAAAATGAATCCAACCTTCTTCACTGACCACCACTTACTAATTTTGGAAGTGGAAGAAAATACGAAGGAAGAAAGGAGTAAAACAAAATTATTAGAAGACAAGAAAATCAGGATAGAGTATGAAAACAAAGAATGGAAAAGATTAAAGGATTTTTATAAACAAACTAGTGAATAGTGGGGCATTCTTCCAGAAAAAAATGAAGGGAAAAGAATTTAAGAAATTAACACAAAATTGAGTTATTCAACAACAGCAAGAAAAACATTTATTATCTCGGGAACAAAGGAATTATAATGGATCAAGAATTTCAAAAGAAGAAATAGTAAAGATACACCAGGAAAAATAAGAGAAGATAAAATTCCAAAGTCAAGTACAAGAAAAAGAAGGAGAAAGACGTACAAGATTTTTCTTACAAAAAAAAATTACAGAAGAATACATAAAAAGATCTTGTAACAATATACAAAAAACAAAGCAAAGGAACAGGAAAGTAACAACCCAATATTTTCAAGACCTTTTTACATCAGAAGGAGACAGCAAAGAATAGAACAATGAAATACTCAGCAATTTGAATTGAATAAGGAGGCAAAAGAAAAAATGGAGAGACCAATTACTCTACAAGAAATTGAGGAAGCCCTGAAGTGGTGCCAGAAAAATAAAACCCCAGGACTTAATGGCCTGCAAACAGAATTTTATAATACTTTCTGTGACACAATAAAGTATGGACTATTGGAAGTCCTTCAAGATGTAGCTGAAAGGAAAGACATCCCACATACATGGAAAGAAGGGGGCATTAATTTAAAAAAAAAACTTTAGAAAACTTTAAAACAAAATTCAGAATTGGCACCCAACCACTTTGCTCTGCTAAGACTATAAATTGTGGAGTAAGGTCACAGCAAACAGAATAAAAGAGGAGACTTAAAAACTTTTATTAATTCAGATCAGGCATGTTAAATTGAATAACAAAAAGAAAAATAACAGACAATTTGGTCATAATAAGAGACATTATCAATTATAGTAAAGAAACATGTCCATCGCTCTTTTAAACCTAGACCTGGAAATCGGTTTTGATCGTTGGGTATAAAAATAAAAAGGGATTAAAATATTGGGAATCCCTTTTGGGGAACGGAAAACAGGAAGAAAAGATTAGAGAAAACACCAAAAAAAGATCTTAAAACGTTTATTAAACATCTGGAAATTATGGATGACGGCCTTTGAGGGTAAAGTTTAAGTAAAACAATAACAGTCCCAAGAAGTATACACTTGGGATCTATTTATTTACCACAAAAAAGATTTTAATGAAGATTATTCAATGTTATTTTTAATTTTTGGGGGGCTTGCTGTAGGAACCTTTGGGGAGAAATAAAGTAATGATGGCAAAGGAAAAGGGAGGGGGAATTAAAAGAATGAATGAAACTTTTAAAAATGCAACCACAATAATCGACTTGGAAAAAAGAGAAAAGAGGAATGCTGCCTCTCTGGTAAAGTACATGGTTGGAGCAGGTTTGAGAAAACTAAAAATTTACAAAACCAAAATCCAGACATGTACGCAATTCAGTATACCCAAGTATTATAGAGACTTGATTAAGTACAGTGGAACCTCGGTTCACGACCATACTTCGTTCCAAAACTCGTAAACCAATTTGGTCATGAACCAAAGCAATTCCCCCCAATTAATCTATCTATCCATCGATCTAATCCGTTCCAGACGGGTACGAACTGTATGTAAATATATTTTTTTTAAAGATTTTTAAGCACAAATATAGTTAATTACACCATAGAATGCACATCATAATAGTAAACTAAATGTAAAAATATTGAATAACACTGAGAAAACCTTAACAGAGAAAACTAACATTGCAAGAGTTTGCACTATAGCCTTAAGACCCGATACCTGTAAACACTTTTTTTTTTTTTTTTTTTTTTTTTTTAATGAGTTTTAAGCACAGGGGAAAAAAAAAAAGGAACATTAGAACAAATCCAAACTTTATTTAAAAAACAACCATAAGCAACCAAGAAATTAACATTGCAGGAGTTCACGCTAATAGCTTTACAACCCGATCGCTGTATGACTTTTAAGCACGGTGAAAAAAATGAACATTTGAAAAATCTGTAATTTAATAAACCACCAAGAAAAGTAACATTGCAACAATTCACGCTATGAACCAAAAAATGAACATTTGAAAAATCCGTAATACAAAAACTAGTCATAAACCACCAAGAAAACTAACCTTGCATGAGTCGAGTTCTGGCATGAAGTGAGGAGGAACTGGGTGGAGAGGAGGTTACAGTGCTTAGAAGCCATGGTTAACTGCAAAAGCACATGAAATACTGTAGAGCACAAAGAGTTCACAGGTAAAGCACGCACGTCTGACTGAGAACAACGAACAGGGAGAGGCTGAACATGTGCTTAAATACAGTAATCAGCGCGTATGAACCGGGAGGGAAATGAAATAGAGTACAACGAGTTCACAGTGAAAGCACACACGCACTGACCAAGAACAATGCAACATGTGCGAAAATCATCGGCGTGCACAAACTGAAAAGGGAAACTGGCTTGTTCATATACCGAGTGTGTGGTCGTGAACCGAGGCAAAAGTTTGGCGAACCCTTTGGTCGTAAACCGAGTTGTATGTGTACCGAGACGTTCGTGAACCGAGGTTTCACTGTATATAGGAACGCTCAATTTCAAAGAAGAAAGTTTCTTGGAGCAACTGGAAACCACTGTGCAAAGCCATAAAAGAAAGAAAACAAATCAAAATCTTATTAATTCCAAAAGAAAAAGTAGGGGATCACTGGAAAATGACTGCAAGCAAAACTATACCAAACAAGCCAAAAGACTTGGCATGAAGATGTACAGGTGCTGGTCATAAAATTAGAATATCATGACAAAGTTGATTTATTTCAGTAATTCCATTCAAAAAGTGAAACTTGTATATTAGATTCATTCATTACACACAGACTGATGTATTTCAAATGTTTATTTCTTTTAATGTTGATTATAACTGACAACTAATGAAAGTCCCAAATTCAGTATCTCGGAAAATTAGAATATCAATTAAGACCAATGCAAAAAAAGGATTTTTAGAAATGTTGGCCAACTGAAAGGTATGAACATGAAAAGTATGAGCATGTACAGCACTCAATATTTAGTTGGGACTCCTTTGGCCTGGATTACTGCAGCAGTGCGGCGTGGCATGGAGTCGATCAGTCTGTGGCACTGCTCAGGTGTTATGAGAGCCCATGTTGCTCTGATAGTGGCCTTCAGCTCTTCTGAATTGTTGGGTCTGGCGTATTGCATCTTCCTCTTCACAATACCTCATAGATTTTCTATGGGGTTAAGGTCAGGCGAGTCTGCTGGCCAATCAAGAACAGGGATACCACGGTCCTTAAACCAGGTACTGGTAGCTTTGGCACTGTGTGCAGGTGCCAGGTCCTGTTGGAAAATGAAATCTGCATCTCCATAAAGTTCATCAGCAGCAGGAAGCATGAAGTGCTCTAAAACTTCCTGGTAGACGGCTGCGTTGACCTTGGACCTCACAAAACACAATGGACCAACACCAGCAGATGACATGGCACCCCACACCATCACTGACTGTGGAAACTTTACACTGGACCTCACGCAACGTGGATTCTGTGCCTCTCCTCTCTTCGGCCAGACTCTGGGACCTTGATTTCCAAAGGAAATGCAAAATTTACTTTCATCAGAGAACATAACTTTGGACCACTCGGCAGCAGTCCAAAGGTGAGACGCTTCTGACGCTGTCTCTTGTTCAAGAGTGGCTTGACACAAGGAATGCGACAGCTGAAACCCATGTCTTGCATACGTCTGTGCGTGGTGGTTCTTGAAGCACCGACTCCAGCTGCAGTCCACTCTTTGTGAATCTCCCCCACATTTTTGAATGGGTTTTGTTTCACAATCCTCTCCAGGGTGTGGTTATCCCTATTGCTTGTACAGTTTTTTCTACCACATCTTGTCCTTCCCTTCGCCTCACTATTAATGTGCTTGGACACAGAGCTCTGTGAACAGCCAGCCTCTTTAGCAATGACCTTTTGTGTCTTGCCATCCTTGTGCAAGGTGTCAATGGTCGTCTTTTGGACAACTGTCAAGTCAGCAGTCTTCCCCATGATTGTGTAGCCTACAGAACTAGACTGAGAGACCATTTAAAGGCTTTTGCAGGTGTTCTGAGTTAATTAGCCGATTAGAGTGTGGCACCAGGTGTCTTCAATATTGAACCTTTTCACAATATTCTAATTTTCCGAGATACTGAATTTGGGACTTTCATTAGTTGTCAGTTATAATCATCAAAATTAAAAGAAATAAAAATTTGAAATACATCAGTCTGTGTGTAATGAATGAATCTAATATACAAGTTTCACTTTTTGAATGGAATTACTTAAATAAATCAACTTTGTCGTGATATTCTAATTTTATGACCAGCACCTGTACACGACATTCTCCAAACTAATGTTCCTAATTACAAAATTAGATACATAGATAGAATTAAAAAAGTATAAAGCAAAAACGGTCTTATAGATTGCTGTACAGAAGGAGAATCTTCAGAGCATGTTATGAGTAATTTTTCTAATGCACAACAGGTTTGGAAGATGTTTAAACCACATTTACCAGGACTACCCTTAACAAAAGATTTTAGGGTTTTTGATCTTTTCCCAAATAATACAGTGATAAAAAACTGGGGTAAATTATATTGTGTAAAACAAATGTTATGGAATGCCAGGTATATTTTAATGACAAAAGATAAATGTTTTTCTATTTAAAATATTTTATAGCAGAAAAGATAAAACAAAAAAATGAATGCTCAAGTCAAAGTATATAAAGGTAAGAGAGCGTACCTTCTTTTTAGTTTTTGTTTTAATGGGTGGCTTTAAAAAAAATTGTGACCTTCCTAACTTCCATGCTGCAAAAAGTACAAAAGAAAACTACAATAAAATGGTATTTGCACACAAAAAAAAAAAAAAGTGACCCAGCGAGGCTGGAGCTCGATTGCCCCATTCGCAGGTTGAATGTTGCACAGCTGGACTTTTAAAATGTCAGAACTTCAAAGACCCCAAAAACAGCACATTAGTGTGATGCCCTGTTGACCCCACTTTAAAACTACAAAAACATGCATTATTTTTTTTTTTAATTTATGAAAAATGCTTTACTGTACTTAAAATCACAATTTTTCACAGCAAGCTAATGTATTCCAGAATTATGAAAAAATGCACTGGAAAAACAGATCTTCCTTTAAACATTTGGATATTGTACGTTTAAAAAAAAAAAAAAAAAAAACACACTGATTGCAACTCATTGCAACACTAATTTTAAAATAACTTCACATGCAAGGTACTCTCAATCATACTGAGGAGACATTTAAATTATACTGACTTTTTAAAAGAAGGATTTAAAAAAAATAAAATGAAAACCATAGGTACTGGTCTAGTTCATCACAGAATCCTGTTATGAAGGAACCATCTTTTAGCAAGACTGTTAATAGCAAAGGGCAAAAACATGAAAAAAACAGGAAACAGATTAAGATTCTAAACAGCAACCTTGAACAAATGTTTATTTTGCATAAAAAGCAAGTGGGTTGTATAAAAAAACAAACAAAAAACAGCTTTAATTGTTCAAAACTGTTGTATATTACTTTCAATATCAAGTAAAAAACATGTCAAACAAAAAAAAAAGCACAGTCATTTACAGTCACTATTTCTTTCTGGTACAATTACATACATTTAACAAGAACTTCACAGGCTTGACTGCAGACTCTTACCTTAACATTCAGAAAAGAACAAAGACATTTATTTTAGTATTCAGTATTTACAATACACTTTGCCTCAGGTACAATGCTCTTGTTACTGCAGTGCTGAACCCTCTTTAAGCAGGTCTTCAATCCAATCGACTGTATGAACTTTGATTATCACTACGACAGCCTCAGGACTCAGAATAATGATTCATTGTTTAATGGAAAACAAATATTGCATTCATAAAGCAGAATGTACAATACCTACAATATTGTACAGCAAAGTCTAAAACATGACCAGTATTAAACACAGATGCCTTAAAATATAATGCACTTTTTCTCAGAATTTATAAAACTTACAGCATTTAACTGTGTATTTAAGATAAAGCAGTGTCATATTTTCTATTACTTTCTATATAATACTTCAGCAACAGTAGTGAAAAAAAATCTTGGTATCAAACTTAAAGAAATTCACAAACTCAAACTATGAATATTAAATTCAAAACAAAACATTTAACAATATCAAGACCTGAGCACTTCAAATTTGAATTATCAAACACTATACAGAAATTGGAAGTTTAACATTTCATAAACTCTGGTCAATGAATTTTTAAGATTATACCTATTAAATATGATCATATAGCTTTTTATTTAGCGTCTCTTTTCCCACAACTATATTTGGAGAAAAATTCCAAAAACATTTTCAAACTTAAAACAAAACTATTGGTGTGTATTATGAGCCAGGCTGGGCAGTTGTCCCGGTAGAGGAAGTGTGCCAACTTGTTTCCTTGTAAGCAAACCATGCATTCCCTGCCCAAAGGATTAAATTCAGAAATCCAAACACCTAGAAGATGACCACATGAAAACATTGTTTAATAAAGCATCATGACAAACTGCATATTGTAATATCCTGATTCACAAATTACTTAAAAATTGCTATACAAGGATTTGAAGTATCATTAAAGATGCAAATCAGTTAAAAATAGAAAAATTGTGTGGTAACACTACTGCCTTGCAGTAAGGAGACCATGGTTCACATCCAGGGTCCTCCCTGTGTGGAGTTTGCGTGTTCCCCACCCCCCCAGTCCAAAGGGCATACAAGTCAGGTGGATTGCCAAGGCTAAGCTGGCCCTGGTGTGCTTGTCCTGCAATGAACTGATGTCCTGTCCACGATTTGTTCCTGCCTTGTGCCCTACGCTGGCTATGACAGGCTTCAGCACCCCAATCCCCCCAAATACGCAAGTTAGGAAAAAAAAAAAAGAGAAGTAACGAAAAAACATGCAAAACACTGAGCCTTGAACCTTAATCTTGGTCTTAATCAAGAGCTTATAATGTGACACAAAGCAAGAATTACAGAGGTGGGCTACCTCACCCACTTAATTGGGCTTTGGGTCCTTTTCACAGCAAGCAATGATGTGGCTACACACCCTAGTAGACAGGCAGAAAACTGCGATATCTTCTGCTCATGGTGAAGCAAAAGCCGATTGATCATTGGTATCATAGGTGCAAGTCGTTGACTCTGACTGCAAAAGAAATTTGTACGCAACCAAAAAATTGGGAGGTGCAAGCTTCTTCTGCCAAGTCCCTCGCACCACATCCTCACGTTACAGCTGCCAAGAACAGAACGGATGCAGAACCACACTGCAGGTCTGTCAGAAAAACAGCCATGGCTGACAGAATGACATTGCAGAAATCTTAGAAGAATAAGTTGAGGTGCTGTGTTTCGCGAGATTGCACTTCTTTGAGGTCCAAGTGTGACAAGTAAATAAATGAAACATGCACACAAATAAAAGGTGGAGACAGACATATTAAAAATTATATATAATGCGTATGAGGCCTTCTGGTTTTTAAGGGTAGTTTCTGTAGTAGGGTAGATAGACATTAAACAATTTTGAAGTCTTCAGAGGTTTCTGAGTAGCCACAACATTTCTATGAATTAAAACTTGGGCATCTGATATTTACTTTCCAGATTTAAAACTCCTGTTATTCTGCAATGACACTGGATTACTTACATTAATTATTAAAACTCCCCATATTTTTGTAATTGAGACATCTGTGGTAAGTACACAAGCTACTAGACAAAATCAGTGTATTCTAAAAAGCCTAAACACTTTCCATTTAGGTTTGAAGGCTATAATTTCCATGTAAATTTAGTTCTACAAAGAGCATAAACAAAATACACATCCAAAATTTAAACACAAAGGATTCCTGAGGTTTGTACTTTTGCCTCAGATGGTAATGTCACTCACTGCTCCAAATAAGTAATAAAATTAATGTTTGTCTGAATGGAAAAGTGGTTTACTTTATAAATCATCGTAGCTTCATTGTGCATTTACATCTGAACAATTAACACAAAAAAACCTGCTGACTTACTAATTTAAATCTTTGCTTGTGGCTAATACAATTATTAATAAATATCGAAATGCATACAAACACCACCAGATAAATTACTTGGTTACAGTTTACTTGTATTAAAACTTGTTAGGTGTACAAACAGCCAGTTACATAACACATTATTTTCACTAAGGCTACAGCAGTCTATCCAGAGGAAAAAAAACAAGGTAAAAAACAAAAAAGGAATAAATAAAGCAATACTTACCACCGACACATTCAGACGTCCCATACTAGCATGTGATACTACTGTGCATTTGGCATCGGATGCACAAAATTTAAATGAATAACATATGCCTTCAGTGCTTGTAACATATACAATATTTTGAAGGCCTTGTGCCCAAGCTGAAGAAGAAACCAGCCAAAAAAATGCAAACAGGCAAGTTATAATGAAATCCTACAATCAATAAAAAAAGAAAAGAAAAATTAGAAAGTAATTCAAAAACCACAAAATCCATTTTTTAACTATTGTAATGGGAAATATTTGATCACTGTCAAAAAAGATGGAAGAACTGTCTACACTGTCCTGTTTGGGGCAGGTGAAGTCATTTCAAGAGAGACCCAACAAATCAACATTTGCCTCACTGTGACTTTAACAGCCAAGTCAGAACTTTTCTTTCTTTGGAATTTTCTTGTGTGTGTATATTTATTTACTTATCTATTTTTGTATGTATTTATTTAAAGAGCTTCTGAAAAAAGCCAAATTTCCCCCAAGGACAAACGTTCTTTCTATCTACATGTTGTTTTCTGTTAACTTAAAACAACTGAGAAGAAACATGGAAATGACAGACAATTACATTCACATTACAGCTCAATTCCTACTTTTTCTTTTATGTGACCTGATCTTTTTGGAGAAGTGTGAACAGCAAAGGACCACATGAATTCAGAACTTTTCTGATCAAATTTAGACCACTTTCATATGTGCTACTAAATCTGATACCTACACACTGTATGCAGCTTAAATGTGACAAGTGATTAAAGGCATCACATCATTGGATTGTGTGGAAATTAACACAATTTTACTTTACTGTTTAATTTGAAACCTCTTACCTCTTCCTTGAAAATCAAGATGGGTAACAGCATTGACACAGCTGCCAAAGGAAAACGTGCAAGATGGCAGTTTTCATAAAACATTTGTGGAGACCGTCACTGGCCAACACAACCCAATAGCTATGCATGGTCTGATGGACGAGGCTTGCCTCAGACACACATTTTTCCATGACAGTCATGCAGACAGACATTGACATAAGTAATCGAACATCTCCCTTGACATATGGTAACTATCAAATTACCTTGCTGCGTCCAAACTGTCTAAAACTTGCTCTCACCTTCCGCGGCTCCTTTGTGTACTATATAGGTTTCTGTGTACAGATATGGCAATGATGAAAACACTCCAACTGGCAGCTGCCAAATTTATACTTCTCTTCCTTTCCATCATTAGCCACCTAGTTTTGCAGATGTAGTGTTAAGCACTGCAGCAGCACACATACTTTTGGTATGCCTAGTTCTTTATTAGGTTGCACCTGAGCAATATATTTGTTTGACTTCAAAAGTGGGAGACATTCGGGACGGATATCTGTACTCAACAGATTTAAATCACTTACAAAATTAATATGAACAGTCAAAGAAATAAATTGCATAGAAGGCAGAAATCAGTATTGAGCCACTTTTAGCTGCAGTGTGAACAGTCCTGCTTTTTTACTTTAAAGCAGGAAATGCTATCATCGATAAAATGTAAAGAAACTCGAGGACAACAAAAAAATCTAGGAAAATTACATCCCCCCCATATATTCACAGAAACAGTTCAATTCTATGTGGGGGCTACAGGGTGCACAAGTTACAAGGCTGGAACCAGCTCCTTGCAATGAATACATAGACATACTCATCCTCACTCACACTTACCAGGAGAGCTTAGAGATGCCAAACACCTCATGTCTTAGTGATGTGGAAGCAAAAGTAGTAAATTATTAACCTCGTGCATGGACACAGAGAACATGCAAACTACACACCGACACAGGCCAGCACAGGATTTGTACCAAGACTCCTAAAACTGGGAGTCCACAACAATCAACACCATAATCTCAACTGAGATGACTAAACTGGTAAGCAATTGATACATTTTTTCCTTATTTCCAATATATTAAATATATTTCTTACAACATTGTGTATATAATAGTAAATCAGTACCAAAGACAGCATAAAATAACTTGGCTATTTTATATTCAACAGGTTATCTGAAAAGCTTACATTTTAGGCTTCTGTAATCACTAGAAACTTCATAGTTTACAGTTCTAGTATTTTCAAAGTGTTTGTAGAAGATGCCAATGCAATAATTTAGCATTTATAATCACAACATTTAAAACTTACCATCACTAGATCAATGCAGCAAGAAATAGGGGAAAGAAAGGTTTATAATCAAAAGCATATTTATAAATGCAGAAATATTTATACAAGTAGACAATAGCACTTCAGAGAAAATATTGGAGAACTGTGGGCAAACAGCACTCTCTGTAAAGAAGTTACTTTAGTTCTGGCACTAAATCAGCTAGTAGGAGCACTTGTTTTACTTAACAACTATATATTAATGCACTTTTCTATTTCTGTCATTGCTTGTTCAAAAAAAAAAAACTACTTGCAGTGAGGGAAGGAGGCTATGGAGCATGTTGTGTGCTTCTTTCAAACTAGAGGAACCTATTTCGCAACAAAAATATGTCCCATTCTTTCCACTCTGGACTGCAAAGTATTTAAAATTTAGAGTATTTAAGGGTGTGGGATCATGGCTTGTTGATTTAAACAGTACTGTATCCTCTCCAGAGAAGAGCACGTTACAAGCATCCAACTGAAGGACACGGTCTCTACACTGCATATGCAATAGACTGGTTTCTCATGGAGGCATGCACATACGTTCTAAGGATATATGAACCAACTGACTTTGGAAACATGAAGGCCAAATGATAGTAAATACACTTCATCTCCCCACTAAATTACCAAAGCAATTCTCAGATATACACAATTTACATGGGACTACTTTAAGGCATGCAGTGGCGTCTGTGAAGGGCAGGGCTGCAGGATTTCATGTCTGCCTGGTACAAACAATGCCACACTGTATCATATAAAAAAGTTCAATCTTATCATATAACCCATGTTCACTCAAAGAGGTAAAAATGACCCCTACTGTTGGAAAAATGTTAAAATGGAAATACCCCTGATAATCTGGGAATCCAGACAGCTTTCCAATTTAATTTATCTCATACAAAACTGAAAAATTTATGTAGCAAACTGGGTCTGAACTTCACTTGCTTTTCAGGGAGAGGTGGGAGGACTGAGCTTTTAGTGGAGGAACCCCCCCACCAAGACTAACAATAAACAGATGGGATTTTATTGGCTGCAAAGGAATTTCATAGGCTTCGAGGGATTTCAGCACAGGGTTTAGAATGAAAACGTTTTATCATGGATTACCCCGATTTATCTTCGGATACCTACTCTGTCTAGTAGCTGAGAAATACGGCTTATAATAAATACTAAACAAAATACTGAAACATTATCATATTAGTACATGCACAAATCAGGGAATACCAAGACAAGTCAAGATATTTTTATTTACACAACCCTTTCAAGGCTGCATTTGTTATGATGCAAATTTAAAATAGCTGAAGATTGATTATTTCAAAGTTTTAGGTAAAGACATTTTGTGTACTAATACAACCTTGGCCTTACCATCAGTATGGGTCAATAATTACTTATGCAACATAGACCAATAAGCACAGCATTTCCAATTTTCATGGAAAATCATTTTAATTCACCTCTTACTTGCTTCTACACACCTTTTGTAGAACAACATTTAAGGTTCAATATTAACCATTAAATCCTTCAGTGTGTGTCCTGTATGTCAATGCTATTCTTGTATTTAAGGTCCATTTGGCCTGCTGTGGCAGACGGCTGGGTCTCTTGCCCAGCTGGGACAACTGGAGGATGGAAGGACCAGGAGAGAAGCAAAACCTCCCCCGGGACACAGGAGGGTAGCTCCTCTGGTTTGCATTGGGGCCACAGGATTGGAGCTTGGAAGCTCAACCCTGTTGGGGGGACCATGGCCACCACCAGTGGCGCACCTGGACGATTCCGGGGCCATGGACTGCAGCAATTCCGCCTCACCAGGAAGTGCTGCCAGAAGAGAATCCAGGTGCACCTGGAGCACATCCAGGTACAACATAAAAGGAGTAGCCTCACTCCAGTATGGGAGCTGGAGTCGGGAAGTGGAGGACAGGGCTTGTGAAGGAAGGAGTGGGGGTGGCAGAAGAAAAAGAGAAGAAGAAAAGAAAGAGCAAGGAAGAAGCTGAATTTATTTGTGGGCACAAGGGAAAAGAAAAGCGTGTTCTTTTTGGACTAGGGACTCTGTGTGTGTCTGTGTCTAGGGCTGATTTACAACACTGCATTACAGCCTTTTCATTTTCCAAGTGTTGGGCTATTTTTGTTTAAGGTCCAGGCCTTACTAAGCTGTTTTGTTGTTCACCTGTCATGTTTTGCTAGCTTTCCGATTTTTTATTCACCATCTGTAAATTTTACAGTTTTGGATTCTACCACTGAACAGAACAAACATTTGAGATATGCCACTGATTAAAGGCTCCTAAGTGGAAGAGTTTCTCCTAAGCTGTGCTGTTTCCCAACAGTTACTCACCTACTAAATGAACTTAAACTTGATGCTAACGCTAAAATCTCCTAATTTTAAGATTATTCATTTCTTTTTTACCAAATTAAAATATTTCCAGTTGACCATCAATCAGATATCTGGTTATTGGCTATGAGACACCAAAACAGATATCCATCCATTATCCAACCCGCTATATCCTAACTACAGGGTCACGGGGGTCTGCTGGAGCCAATCCCAGCCAACACAGGGCACAAGGCAGGAAACAAAAAACCAGGCAGGGTGCACCCACACACCAAGCACACATTAGGGACAATTTAGAATCGCCAATGCAGCTAACCTGCATGTCTTTGGACTGTGGGAGGAAATCGGAGTACCCGAAGGAAACCCACACAGACACGGGGAGAACATGCAAACTCCATGTTGGGAGGATCCGGGAAGCAAACCTGGGTCTCCTAACTGCAAGGCAGCAGCGCTACCACTGCGCCAAGGATTGTGTGTATTAGTCGAGGTACAGCTGTGATCCTTGAGACACGATCTACCAGAAATTATTGCAGTGAACCGGGTTCGAATCCTGCCCATGGCACATTTCTGAATGGAAGAATATATCTCTAAAATAAATTTAAAAAAATAAATAAAATAATAAAACACGGTGGTTTGAATCCTACATTGCAGATGTAGTTGTTTATTTTTCTTTTTTGATTAAACAAAAACTGTTTAATGAATTATTGATTTGTCAAGGAACACATGGACAACACGCATAGTTAAAATCACACTTAAAGAAACTGCCTCCCCATTCTATTGAATCATAAATAATAATGCATTTCACTTACTTATATAGCACCTTTACCATGGTCTGAGATGGCTACACAGATAATAAAGAGAGGTACAATAAAAATGAAAGCACAATAAGAATGAATAAATAATAGTGCACAGCCTTGTGTTTGCATGTATTTATAAAATTTGGGAAGTAATATATTCTAGTTAATGCTGACATTAGGTAAAAATAAATATTTGGAAATATTGCAAAGGTAAATGTTTATATACAGCACGATTAGAATCGTCCTGAGTATTAAAGGTGTAGGTCTATTTTATAAGCATATTTATAACAATGTTAATATAGAGTATAACTATAATTATTATTATTCTGTATTAGCATTGATATGAAAGATTTGTGAGATTAGTGTTAAGTATAAAAAATGAATCTATGATTATACAATTCAATGTTTATTATATTTATACATTATTTTATCTGTCTTTACACGTTTTGCACACATATTTAATAAATGTAATAAACTGCACCAAGAATGTTTAAAACATCATTCAAAAAATGTGTATGTAAATGTAAATATATCAAACCGACACTCGTGAGTAACATTTTTAAAAAGTCCAAAATGAAATGCAAATCGCAAAGCGTCTGTGTGCCGACTTGAACAAGCTTTTGAAGAATACATTAACTGACAAGAAGTTGTCCCGCCCTTTCCGAGTTTTGGTAGCCAAAACGAGCCGTGATTCACCAATTCTTAGTAGCTGACCAACCCGTCATTAGCCAATTCTTGGTAGCCGAAACGTGTTGTGAATGGTCAATTCTTGGTAGCCGATACTGGCTACTATTGGCCCGAGCTTTCAATTCTTGGTAAAATCTTGGTAGCAGAAAGTGATCGGACTGGTTTTCGCTACCAAGAATTACCTCGACTCATGGCTGCTCGGGGGTGCCACCGTGACGCCCTCAAAACAGATATTCCCCTTTAAATTAATTTACAAAAATCAGTCCTCCTTGCATTAGGGTCACAAATGAGATCTTTAGTGGTCAGATAAATCTGAAGGAACTGAAAAAATAAAACTATGAATGGTTTAAATGATGTGTGTGTGTGTTTCAAGGTCTCAAAGCACAGGCCACCTGCTTGTTTAAATCCATAAACAAGGAGCTCATTTTTAATCCTAAGATAATTCACTTGTTTCCTTTTATAAATTTTTGGAGGAAATATCTTTACTTTATTTGCTGCGTTCTGCTTATATTCATTGATGTGTCCTTCTATACCTCAATGCTTCCTAAAGAGCCCTTTACCAAAATAAACTGAGCAGTACTAGTAATAGTTTGGTCGGCTGTTTTTTTTCTCTCACTAGACTATAAGATCCTTTTACTGGTCTCTAGTAAATAGGGAAAGTTTTCCTGGCACACATTTGTTCCCCTGATACCTATTGAAGAACGCCTGAACACTCAAAATGTCAAAAGTTTGGTCTACGCTGCAGCAAAGCAATGCGAAGAACAGAAAAAGTGACTTATGCCCTTAAAACAAAACCAAAGATGAGAAGTGAGTTTTGTTTTTTTTTTAATATTTGCAAAATTAAAATGTTAATGTACCTCACTGTATTATGCATTTATGAGAATTCTAAAAGAATTAATTTCAAATACAGAAATCAATGTTTAAAACAATAAAACTGAACCATCAGAACACTCTATCTGGTCTCCTTTGCATCATGAGGTTCCTGACAACTCCCAGCCTTACTAAACAGGATGACAAAAGCCTCAAACATTCAAAGTTGGGGATGAAGTTTTTGTGGCAATTACAAATAAGACCAGTTATTCAGTCCCATGTAAAAGTGGTGGCAACACCCAGGAGACTGATGCATTCCACTGCTTCTGAACAGAGTGACAGAAATAGTAATGAAATGCACTCTTACAATAAAAGTTTAATTGTAGCCTTAAATCACTCATTATTTAATGTAATCTTTATTCTTATATAATCACCAATATCAATCAAATTCAATGAATCAATGAATCTTTACATTTTTAAGCCACACACACACAACAACAACATTACAAAACACTTTACATACATTTCAAAACAAAAATGTGTACAACTTATGTATTTATGAATTTATGTACAATTATGGACTTGTGTGCATATGTACAACAACATTAATACAGTACAGTGGACGAATATCAAGAGACAGTACAGCAGAATCTGGATTAGTCCAATTGTTAAAGAAGAACAGAATCAGAATATAGTTGTGGCCAACATTATTTGAATGCAAGCAAAGTTTCAATTAGTCCATAGACAGAGCCCTACAAACAAATCTGAGATGACGACTCACAAAAGATTTGTGATAGCGAGCCTGCAGTAGGGTATTTAATTGACCTGTAAAATGGCCAAGATGCAACTAATAATAGTAAACTGCAGTGCTGATTCTAACAGCATTGTAAATAGAAATGGGAGTTTTAAATAAGTACTATACAAAGAACACCACACCATTAAAAAGTAAACTGCAATAACCCAGTTCAAAGGTAATGAAGTCATGATGGAAATTTCTCCACCATAGGAAGAGAGGAAGAGACCAACATTGTTCTGGAGCTAGTAAATAACTGGCATAGAGTGTTTTCAAACCTCAGAGAGTTGTACACAACTAGTGCATGGCATATAGGACACTGTATAATTGATGGATTACAAATTTTCAGACTTGAGGAAACTGTCACTTGGCATTAATTGAAGAAAATATCAGAAAAGCACACGTGGGATTTAGAAATGGCTGCATGCTTGCAATGCAAGTACTTTATGTGATTAACAAATCACATCCTTGCCCTCAGTATTAGTGGGTATACAGAAATGTTGCTACATTCTAACGATTACTAACAAAACATTCATAAACCAACTTAATCCAATTCAGGTTTACACGTCAGCAAAATCTAAGTATATGGTTACTTTATTTTCCTGCCTAATTTTGCAAGGGTTTTTGATACTGAAAAACTTTCTTTCCCCAACAGTAAATATTTAACATCTTTACAAAGCAAAACTAAAATAGTACAATTTATGACTAAAAACTGGCAGTGCTTCACAGTACTAAAAGGTCAGTACTAAAAAGTATTTGGTAATGACTCCGACACAAACTGCTTAATGAGCTTTAGAAACTGAAAAATGTAAAAATTGCTTTACAACAGTTAAAAGGTCATATTTATAATGGAAAGAAAGGCTATACTCAAAGAGACACACAAGGCAATTTACAAAGAGAACCGAATGGTTTTGTACATACCGCAACAGGTCCACGGTTAGATTCCCTATAAATATGCAAGAATCCAACGTATATAACCAGGGCTACCATGGAGTATAAGAATGCAAGGACACCAATGGAAACAAAAAACTCAACAGAAGAAGAGTAATCTCCGATCAGGTAGGTCGCATTCACAGACTTATTGCATAAAATACCCCCTTTATATAATGGAATTTCATTCAACCTGGAAAAACAATAAAAGTTAAAATTAAATAAACAGTATATATGCATAGAGAAAGCATCATCACAACACTTGTGCCACATTTCAAAGATCAAGACAGGGCAATTCAAGAATATCATATGACAAGCATAAGTTACATTAGCTTTAACATCTTAATCAAGTATGGATGGTTAGCTCTAGTTTACAGGTTTATTCACCAATAAGCAGTTTCCCCCAGCATGAATGAACCTTATACAAATGGTTCTACCTGTACTACCTCTCTGTCAGACAGCGGATAGAATCTATGGGTCACAAGCTAACATTTTTGTTTTTTTCTGTGGCAAGGTCTCCTACTTCGTACCATTATAGGCAAGTTTTTGTCTATACATGCTCCCCGAGTGTCTTCTTTTGTTTTGCTAAACTGACAGAGTGGAGGATTAAGATACATCCATGCTGGAATAAACTTTACAGGACAGCAAACACGCCATTCTTATTGGCTGGAGTTGAAACTCATATTAGGAGTGTAATACACACCTCAAGATGTGAAGATGCCGAGTGGAAAATATCCAAAAGGCAGAATTATGTCATGTCTAGGATACAAACTTATTTTTTTGGCAAACCTATGCTAGAAGAACTAATATTGTAACCATTTCACATAAATATTATATTTTTGAACAATAGGGCCTTGAAACTTATTTACAACAATGAAACCAAAAAAAAAAAAAACGCAAGCAAAACTCGTATTATAAAATGCAGGCAAGTAGACTAAGGGTTGGCAGTTCCCAACTATGACAAGGATCAACATTCAACCACCTTTGGTGGTTTTTTGCTTGTTCTCACAACGGCCAGTACAAACAATCAGTGAGGATTCCAAAAAATGTTTCTCACTTATTAATTA
The DNA here is from genome assembly GCF_900747795.2 of Erpetoichthys calabaricus. Taxonomy (NCBI): domain Eukaryota; kingdom Metazoa; phylum Chordata; class Cladistia; order Polypteriformes; family Polypteridae; genus Erpetoichthys; species Erpetoichthys calabaricus. The sequence continues at coordinate 238,485,048 of NC_041394.2, forward strand.
GAGTAATGAATGGCTTTCTTGTTATAGTGATACAGCTCTTTGTCACTAAATGCAAGACTGGGTGAGACCTTACAATGTTTTATACATTGTGTTTTTGAAAATCATTCTCCTAGAGTACATGAATTATTATTCAGGGTACACTAGGGTCAATACTGTTAAAAAATAACGTAGTATAGTAATTATTTTGGCTATTTCACATGCTCTAGTGAGTAATGGCAAGTAAATATCAGGAATAGTGTGAATTTAAGGATTTCAACATGTACTAAACTCAAGTCTGTACAAACTAAACCGGGTACTTTTTTTTTTTTTTTTTAAACAGTTGAAGAAAGATGAGAGTCTAAAGACAAGCAAAATCACCTGCTAGGTTTAAAGGACATACAGTCAGGAAAAAAAGATGGAAACCGATGTGTTATTTGAGGCAAAATGTCAATGAGGACAAAAATTAAACTGTACATGTTTTCAATGCTTTGATCATTATGTTGAAAAATATAAGATGAATTTTATGATGTCTGCAGTGGGTTGGCACCCTGCCCGGGATTGGTTCCTGCCTTGTGCCCTGTGTTGGCTGGGATTGGCTCCAGCAGACCCCCGTGACCCTGTGTTCGGATTCAGCGGGTTGGAAAATGGACGGATGGATGGATTTTATGATGTCCGCCTTTTAGCTATGAAAAAACATTATATCAAGCATCATCTACCAACTAGCCAACCCGCGGCTACGACGCATAATCATGCCGCTTTTTTAATGATTTTTAAGCACAGGGAAAAAAAAATGAACATTTGAAAAATCCGTAATTTAATAAACCACCAAGAAAAGTAACATTGCAACAATGCAAGCTACGAACCAACATACAATTGTCCGTGACTGAAAACTGGAGGACCGCCGTCGCGCATCCACCTCCCAGAGCGAGGGACGGGGCTGGACAACGCTCGGGCGCGGAGGGCGGAACGGGGGAAGAGGGGAAGGACGCCCATTCCACCCCCACCGTTCCGGCCCCCCCCGCCATTCTAGTCTGCTGATTTCTTGTTCAGTATGCACTGCCTGCTCAGGTGCCCGCCCCCAGCTCCTTGCCTGAGTCGCTTTCGTCTGTGTACAGTCCACATGCACCTGTGAGTCATGTAGACTTTTCATTGTTCTTTGCGGTTCTGGCTGCTTTTCTATGTATAATCCACCAAGTCACCCGACCATGGTAGTAGTGAGGGGGGAGTGGGTACAAAGGGCAGGGACGTAATCAGTGCGAGCGTATGACCCGCACTTACTGGGAATTCCTCGTTCGTGGGGAACAATTGCAAGCCCCGGTCTCCATCACGAATGGGGTTCAACGGCTTACCCACGCCTCTCGGCGCCGGGTAGACACACGTTGATCCATTCAGTGTAGCGCGCATGCAGTACCGGACATCTAAGGGCATCACAGACCTGTTAATGCTCAATCTCACGTGGCTGACAGCCACTTGCCCCTCTAAGAAGTTGGACGCTGACCACTCTTGGGTCGCGTAACTATTTAGCAGGCGGAGTCTCGTTCATTTTCTGAATTAACCAGACAAAATTTTTTTATTTAGGCTTGTTAAGATGAGACTTGTTTGATTATAATACTCACTTCTCTTAATTATTTATCTTTAACATCTCCCATACATGGTACAGACAATTAACAGTACAGAGCCTTATTGTAGATTACGAATTGGTAAAATCCAAAGAATTATGAAAGTACAAGGCTTACCTGAATGGGTATGAGAAAGTGAATTCTAAAGTAGCATTAGAGGAAGAATCATTGCAAGCAAGATTTACTACAGCATCACCTGTATATCCACCACTTGTGCCAAAGGCAAAAATTGCAAAGACCTGAGGAAAGCAAAGCAATATGTTAAATAATGGAAGTATGAAACACCTCAGTTTTCATGACTAGTAATACATAGTATAGCCCCTAATGCCCAATCCAAGGAAACTGTAATAACACAAACTTTTGGCACTGTCTTTTTGTCCACTAACACAAGTAAATTGTCCTTGAGACATTTGAGTAACAAATTTTTTGTGTATACATGAGGTTAAACACTAACACAAAGACCTTCAAATAATAAATAAAAGGAAAGAAATTATTGTTGTAAAAGTACCGAACTGAATAAGAATTTAAATGGCCATGTTGTAACTAAATAAAGCATTACATTCCATTATTACACCATAAAATTCAAAGTGGGCACAAGAAAACAACATGACTGGTGGAAAAAGTTTTTACGGCACTACCTTCTCCTCTAACACTTGTGTTACGTCAATGCAACACGGCACTTAAGACCTTAAGACCCAGAAAAACTTCGATGTGACAAAGTTTGGCTGGCCAAGGGCAAACTAAACATCCCCACTAGAACAAAAACTGACAAGTGCATTCCTTGCTAGAAAGAGTGGTGCAGTGTGGCATCAATGACAATGGGGTCCCTTTAGTTTAAACAAACATTGCAGGTTTGTGTAGAAGAAACTGGAACATCCTTGTCAGTCTGGGTATAAACAGGGTTTGGTTTTCTGAAATACCCTGCTTGAACTCCCTCTAATCTTGTTCTGTATTAACATACAACATTTTCAAACTTTTGCAATTCAATTCAGAGTCATATGGAAACAAAGTATCCTTTTAGCACTGGCTGAAAGGTAGAAACTAGGTCGCCACCCCATCACAGGTCCCAGCCAAAACGAAACTCAGACAGAATGAATTTAGAGTCCTCAGCATCTTTGCAAACGTGGGAGAAAACTGGAGTACACGGAAGACAACCAAAATGAGCAGAACATGCAGACTCCTCAAGGACAAATGTTGAGGCACAGGATTCAAACTCAGGATACTACATCTATGTAGCAGTGCTGCTAACCACTGTGCAACCAAGCACTCCAGATCCATATTAAATAATGAAATTCAGGTAAATAATATAAAATGAAAATTGAGCCTTTTAGATAGATAGATAGATAGATAGATAGATAGATAGATAGATAGATAGATAGATAGATAGATAGATAGATAGATAGATAGATAGATAGATAGATACTTTAGTAATCCCAATGGGAAATTCACATTCTTCAGCAGCAGCATACTGATACAATAAATAATATTAAAGAATGATATTAATGCAGGTGAAAAAACAGACAATAACTATGTATGTTAAATTTTTTTTTTTTTTTTACTGAATAAAACATACTTTATGAAATAATCTGGCATGGCAACCTATTCCCAAAATGTTATTCCATAAATCTTTTATTCCATTTTCTTCAATGAAACACATGTATAAATCACACCCAGTAAAAACAATTCATAAAGATAATGCTAGAGTTTCACTGACTGGGATTTACTAGCAGTTGGTGATTTGGTATCTTTTGTAGAAAATCATTCTGTGTGCTTTGCAGCTTTCAGATTAACAAGTGTAAGGTGATTGATTCAAGTAAGAATTCAACATTTTAGCAGCAATTAATGAATTCAAAAACTAACAACCTTCAGCACTGCATAATTGACAGTTAAACAAAACAAAACCCTCAGTGTTGTGACTGTCCAGCATGTGTTTTTCAGTTGGCAGTTCCATTGAGAAACATGACAGCACCACTGAAAGCAGAGCTAGTGGACATGGGGCTAGAAGATGCATTCGCTCAGTCGGGCTGAAAAAAAAAAAATAAACAACAAAGCCAGCTACTCTCCATAGTGACCAACTTTGCTGAAGATACAAGCCACCACAACTGATAAACTAAAACCTGCATTCCTTAACATAAAAGCTGACTGGACGATCAACTATTAAGAGTGTAATTTAATCAATCAAAAATCTGAATTAATTAGAGCTTTATAAAATAGGCAGCCCCCGCCCCTTCTCAATTACAATAGATGTCAACTTAAGAACCATCATATTTAGCTTTCCAAGGGTCCAGGCTTAAGCCAAAAAAAAGTTTTTATCCACACAAGTGTCTTTTGGATCATATTTCAACACCACACGGTACAAATGTAGGAGATTTGGGTTCTTGCCCAGACAATACTGGAGTAGAAAACACAAACTGAATTTTAAATTGCAAAACACAAACTCAGTGCATAATTTGGAATTTGAATGTTTTAAGATTACTTGTGCCAAACAAATATCTAATAATCAAGACAAACTGCTTCAATCACAACATCCAGTTGGGCAAATTACTAAGACAGAAAACATGAGATCTACTAAGACTGAAATGTACAGCACTCTTTGTCTATTAGGAATATCCTTTACAATACTACCAAAAAAAAAAAAAAAAATTAGCCAAGCCATAACCAGGGCAAAGCAGGTCAAGAAAAGAGGCAAGAAGTGAAACTTGGACAATAATGGAGAGAAAATCTAAATTCCTGCCGCTTTATTTTGATTTTTAAGATCACACAATTACATAAGGAAGACATATGAAGGTCTACATAAAAACTTGCAAATTCATAATAGCTATGAACAGTGAGAAAAATTCAGAAAATAAAACATGGCAGCAAATTTAGGATATGCTTCTATTTTATTGAAAACAATTCATGACCTTTGGTAAAAACAGTGGGAAGACTGAAGAAAAGCGAGTTGAAAATGCTAGGCTCTTGCTTTACTTTTTATTAAGTGTAACTGTGCATTAACAAAAATAATTATTTTATACAGCTCTTTTCTCACTACTCAAAGTGCTTTAGCACATGGGCAGTCACTTCAACCACCACTGATGTGTAGCATCCACCTGGACGATGCAGCGGCAGCCATTTTTGCACAAGAATGCTCAATACACATTAGCTGTAGGGTGGTAAAGTGGTGAGAGAGATAACCAATTAGAGACGGGAGATGATTAGGGGGCCAGAATGACTAGGCTATGATGGGCAATTTAGCCAGGACATTGAGATATACCCTACTCTTTGCAAAGGATGCCCTGGGAACTTTGACCACAGAGAGTCAGGACCTTGATTTTATGTCTCATCCAAAGGACAGCACAAGTTTTACAGCACAGTGTCCCCCATTGCTGCACTGGGATCCACATTCAGAGCATGGGGTAAGTGACCCCTGCATGGATCACCAAAACACCTCTTGCAACAGCAACTCAAAGTTTTTCTTGATCGTCTCCCATCCAAGTACTGGCTGGGCCCGAACATGTTTAGCCTTAGGTATATGACCTCTTCTGAAATGCATGTAATATGATTTCTGCATATAAAAACAGCACACTCCTGAGTCCAGACAGCACAAGTTGTGGCTATATTCGAATGTATAAGGCATGCAGAAATTAGTTATTGCTCAAATATCCATCTGAAAGAACAAGACGCCTGATGTAAGCGACTTTAGCTGTAGTAGCACATTGGTGCCAGACATCTCGGTATCAGCTGCCCTCCTGGATTTTCACACACTACAGTCTTATGGTTTACCAAAAAAGGAGTAAAAACCAAAAACATATCCACATTGTATCACGTCTGTTGGGAAAAACCTATAAATGAGAGAAGTCAAAGAGGAATAACTTTACTTGTTCAAGCAAATAGAAAGGCCACAAATAATATCTCTTTACAACAGCACACTGAAAGGGGGTATCTCTGAACACAAATAATTTGACTTTGAAGTGGACAGGCTCCTGCTGTGGAACAAAATATCAGGTTCCAATTGTCTCAACAAAGTACAAGAAGAAGTGGCTGTGGTGATCTCCAAAACTGTACGCCTGTGGAAAAATGTTCCCTGGTCCATCAAATCTTGAATTTCTGACACAGCATGCCTAAAGTGCCATAAACAGCAGGAATCCATGGAAACATCCTGCTTTATGTCAACAGTACATGCTGTTATTGTTAGTGTAATGATGAGAGGAATGTTTTTGGCACGCAATATGCTATAAGGCCACAGTCTACTTTTTTTTTCCAAATGGATACTTCCAGCAAAATAATACTCAATGCCACAAAGCACACACTGTGCCAAGCTGGTCTGTCAAACATAAGTGACTTTAGTTTACACCAACAGCTCTGCACAGTCCCCAGATATCAGTGCTATAAAGCATCATCTCAAGCTTGAATATGTGGCAAAAAAAAATCTACAACAATGATTCCAGCACCTTGCAGAAGTCATGCCTCAGAGTACAGGAGTACAGTCTGTTCTGTAGACACAGGGGGATTATTCCAGGACCTGACAAAATAATTCTAATAGAATGGGAGTCCCCTAAGTGTTCACACACAGCAGTGTTAGGAGAAGATGCACATTGAACATACAGTATGAGAAGAAGCACGAGAGTGTTTACTTAAGTCTACTACCAAGAAACTGATGCAGTTGGAGAGACCAGAGTCACTATGACAAAGGCTAAAAGCTGAACTTTGGCAGAGCAGAACAGGTAGTTCACTCTGTTCTGCAGCAAACAAAGATTTTCCACACAGTCACAGCATGGACTTTAAAAAATGGATTTTCTCCCTCACCAACATCAAGACCTGTCGGTGTTCATAAATGGAAAGCAACTATCCAATGATGGTGCTTAGAAAAATTGCTGCAATTTTTACTGAAGGATTATGAACCCCTGAATACATTGCTCCTGTCTGGATGCCTTCTTGAGATTGCATTATCTACTGGATATAACCAGCTAAATTATCCAGATTTAAGAAAATTTTAGAAGACAGTTTTTAGGTTTCAGTGAAGGGAAGGACCTCAAGATTGGTACACTACCTCATGGATTTGGGAAAACATGTTCAGTAAGGACTCTAAGTAAAATCAATGACAGGTAGCATGCACAAATCACAGTTTGGCGGCTCATGCAGACAAAACATTCACCTACAAAGTGTAATGAGGAGGATCTGAACCCGAGTCTGATCATACCTCTGATGGAAGAAAACACTTTGAAGATACAGACATTAAGGCCAACAAGTTTTTTTTTTCTCATTGAACTCTTAAATTCTTCACTTGCTTAAAATTTGCAGAGCAATGCAAATTGACCCTGATGAAAGAAAGAATCACAAGAAAAACAACCAGCTCTTTCTGGAAAAATGCAAAGAGCAATAAAAACACCTACTGTATTGCCTTCCATGTTAATCACGTTTGCCTCACGAATGAATGTTAATAAAAAGCTATGGTCAGGATAGACTGGAGTTGATTTTTAATCATCAGCAATATCAATACAGTGCTTTGAAGATTCTCAGACTTCGTTTGGATTTTACTATATATCATGGGTGTTTTGGAATAAAGTCGCCCAACTCCTTTTAAGATCAGTGCACAGTACCTTATAACAAAGTGCCTCGACAAAACGGACTCTGATCTCTGTGTGAGGGATACATAAAGCCGCTTGACAGTAATAGTTATTTTATGTACCACTGATCTGGTTTTCCACCTACATTAACCCACTCACTACCTGAGACACTACCAGGAAGAAGAGACTTTCGCCGCTCCTCCGGGCAGGTGCCATAGAGCCGCCTTATCAATCCACTAAAGAGTCTGTCAACTAGTGATAAGAGGCGTGGTCACCTAACAACCCCGCGCCTGTCCAATCGCAGCGCTCTTTAGTGTACCTGCACAGCACTCGTGGGTAAGCGAAACGAAAACTTATGAGAACCCTCAGAACCATCCACTTTCAAATGGGATTAACCCGAATACACTGCGGTGCTGGGTCGGAGCCTACCCCTGCCGCACACACCATTTCAAAATCATTGTAAATTAGTTAAAAAATCGCATCCGTTGTGAGGCATGTTGGGAACTTAAACTTGTAAGTAAAAGTGAAATCATTGCCAGTGAAGCAGAAGAATATGCATAGCTTACCATTTTTGGTATCCACGCTGCCCTGATCTGACACCGTCACCCCGCCATTACCAAACCGCTGCGTTAAAAATTACAAACAAGCACTAATTCAGCAGAAGATGGCAGAGCCGTCCGAATTAAAGCCCAAAACAAATTAACGCAACACGGCGCGGTAGGCCCGCTATCCAGCAAGCTGGATGCGTAATATCCACTTCTCCCAGAAAAGGCCATCGATGGCTAAAATTTAAATAAAAAGTCAAAGAAAACACTTACCCATTCCAAGATTTTAATGAATCCCAGAGGTTCCTTTAGTGGTGTCAAGTCAAACTGAGTACCAATCATTTTCTGGAAAACAAAAGCAACAATCCGCAAAAGAAAAGTCAGTCGGCTTTCCCAGCTGAACGAAGCGAAGCCCCCGAGCCGCACTTTTTCTTTGAGTGGCCTCGCCTAGCCCCACCGTCCAGTATGCCAAGTACCTGAGTCACTCTGATCTGCTTACTGACTGACAGTTGCTGAAACTCAACGGCTTTTTTTTTTACGCGTCACGTTCTCCGCGAAGCTACCCGAAAGCTGTTGAAGCGCGTGCTTTCTCTGGTTTTTTTCGTCTTCTCGAGAAACTCCGGAGGAACGACTGCAGTTTTGTGCCACTGGTTTGAGAAAGTGGACGAATCGCCCGCCCCTTTGAGCCGCGCCTAAATTTACAGATTATTCACGCGTTTTGACAAGAACGATACACCTTTTTACACGAGATGTTGTAAACTGGCGTGTAGCTTCCATTAATTTAAGAAAAATAAAAACTCGGGTGTTAGCACCGAGATCGGCACGTGACGTTCGATTCCAGCAGATGTGTTCTCACTACACCTGCTCTTTCTGAGAGCGAGTGCGGAGCTGCACTTGTCTAGAAGGAGATCGCAACACAAAATACGTACTGGATTATTATTAAATGGCATTTAACCAGATAATGGCGCACAAAAAAACGCATATTTAAGAGCAAAAACTAAGGAGATAAAAATGTTTTTATAAAAAAAAGTTGTCAAACGCAGGCGCAGATCACGAATCAGACAAGGTAGAAGAGCTTTTTCACATTGACTGCGAAAGTCGAGAAAAGTAATGTATAGTGCTAAATCTGAAAAACGATATCCCTTAAATATTGATTACTAAAGTACACGATGAAACATAAAATACATTGTCGCTTGTGCAAGTAAATTATGTAGCATGGCTACAATTGTACTAAAATATTTTATTAATAATAATAATAATAAATTTGTATAGCGCATTTTCCATGCTCAAGGTGCTTCACAGAGTCTCAAAGAAACAGCAGGTATATGTAACATTGTTTCTTGAATTCCTGAGGTTTTCCTGAATAGAACGTTAAAACAGATACAGGATATACAAAGCATTAAACAGAAAAAAGACAAACCAGAGTAAAATACTACATTCAATACTAAAAGAAAGCCTAGCAAATAACACACACACAAATTATCATGAGCATCTGGACAGAGAGTGGAAGACTGAAAGAAGTGGCAGAATATCAGGTTACGTTAAACGCCTTCATGGACAGATGAGTTTTTATTGTTTTTTTAAAAGAATGAATGGAGTCAGCAGATTTAATTAATTTCGGGAGGCCATTCCAAGGTCTGGACGCTATTCACCTAAAGGGCCTGTCACCCATAGAGTGCAAGTTAGTGTGGGGGCACAACAAGATTGCCAGAATCCGTAATCACGGTTTCTTCATAAACCAAACACTGTGGAAAAAAAGGTAATACTGTAATTTCAGTAATTAAGAAACTACCGATTAAATCTCTGGCTGTACGTTGATGCTTCATTAATTATTTCACAATGAAACAGAATTATCTTATGTTGTGAAGCTAAGCGGACAACTCCGCAACTAATACAAGCCCTAGATTAAAGTTTTTACGTAGAACTCTGAAACTTGCTCTTAAATTAAGGCTGGGGCGTAATAAGGATGCCTCTATCAGATGGCCCGTCAATCCCAGAAGCACTCACACCCCTGACCAATTACTGTATACATGAGCTTCGAGGATAGGGGGCGGAGCAATAACACGTGGCTATTACTACTTGCGGTGTCGAGTTGGTTATTGCGATTGCGAAATATATGAAAGGTATTAAAGACCGTTTTTATAAAAAGATATTACTATACTACCCCATAGTCCTGATTTCACTCAGAATATATAATTTTCCCCTGACCAGGCAACCCTGGGTCATGGTCGTGCTGTTACGGTGATTCGCCAAAACTGACAAGATACACTGTATCTGCACAGGTTTCAGCGAAGTGCACGTGACGGACAGCTGATCGAAAGCAGAGCAGATTATGTGGTGTTCCAGAAATATGATTGGCCAGATCTTCAGATATAGCTGTGCAGATACGTGAACGCGAACGAAACTGAGGTGAGACGGATTGAGCCACGAGTCAATTTGAGTTTTTCGTAAAGAGGAAGTTTTGGTTAATCGGTAACGTGCTCTACTCCTAAGTAACCACAGCTCTGGTCCTACATATACGATTTATTGGCAACAAATTTTTAAATCCGAGATTATATTTGATTTTTTTTAACTAATCAGATAATCATAATATGAAAACCATTTAGCGAAGATTTATACTCTAAATTATTTTCGTTTAGTAATGTAGATTTGTAAGCATACATGCTACAATCAGGTAAGGCATGTGCAACCAGTAAGATAGTTTATCAAGTACCTACAGACTAAAAAATCTTTTAATATGACACTACAATTTAAATGTTCAAATGCATAACCACAACTTCATAAATGGATTTCATTCATTTCATTTTTCATTTATATTCTGGTTTCAGGAGAAGCAATCTATATGCTTTGTTAAAAGCCAATTTCCAGAAAATTGCTTAAAAATGTTATTTGGCATACTTCTGTTAGCTCTGTGTAACTAGTGCAAGTTAGTGTGCTCTCCAGGGTGGATATCCTGTTTTATACCTGGTGCTGCAAGGCTACAGGGCTCTGGCTTCCCACAAGCCTATAGTGGAAAAAAATGGTTCAGAAAATGGGTGGCTCTAATTAAATGGTTAGTTCATATGAGTAACCACATCCAGTGTTGTTCTCTATCTTGATTAGAAAGTACATGCTTTAAAAATGCATGTACTTTATTATTGTATTCTTTTCGGTGCTAGTCATTATTAATGCATGAATTTTATTACTATATTGCTGTGGCTGCGATCATTATTCAAAGTTTCATTTGTTGAGCATCTTATTCAGTTAATCTCTCTGCTACATCCTGAGACAACTAATGTCAGGTATGCTGCAGTTATTCACTCAATAATGAATAAGAAAATGATTTTATATTACTTTAAAAATGAAAATTAGTAAAAAGCATGTACCAATGTAAATAGCATTCATCCATTTTCTGAACTGGCTACCATTATAAGGTCATAGGAACTTAGGACAGACCTCAGAATGATATGCAAGAATGACCTCAGAATGATATAAAAGGAACGTTCATGCACATGCTGTCATTATTCAACTTTGAGACACTAATTCACCTAAGTGGATGGAGGGGTGAAAGGGTACTCTGCAGAAGAAGGTCATATGAACACTGGGAGTACATTCAAACTCCACACAGAAGGCATGCAAGGGTGTCAAGTATGCACAACTTTATCTATCTTTCCTGTTATGACAAGACATCTGGAATGGAGCTCACAGTTTAAGTCTAATGGCTCTGGATTTAGCGTAAAAGCAGCACATCACATCATCCAGACACGAGACTATTGCTGGTCATGTCTTTTGCATGTGCCTATGAATTTGGTTTAGCTCCATGTTTCAGTTACCCCCACAGATATAATTGCCTACCATCTGCTAGCAAATGAAAAATATGAATCTTTAACAGTATTTCCTTCTCAGGCCCACAACAAAAGAGCTTCCACTTTTGCCTTTTAATGGCCAAGAACCTTAAATAAATACTTGATGTAGCATTCCAGCTTTCATAAATTGTTTGCATCTTTTGACAGGTGTCGGACCCCAAGACATCAAGAATAAAGGTCAGAGGCTCAAAAAGAGTGCACAACACAGCTCTGTTAACTCGAATGGAGGAGTATTAAGGATATTAAAAATATGTTTTGCATATAAATAATTGGAATGTTTTTTTTTCCACACAATTTCCAATAGCAGGAGATTCCACAAGTAATGTAAAAAAACACGAGGGGTCTCACCTTTAAAGACGCAGAAGTTTAATTTCCACAAACACTTCAGTAATGACAAATAGAAATGTGAATGCTGGGAACACCAGAGTACAAGTCTGAGCTCTTTAAACCTAAGTATGCACACAATTCAAAGTTTCAGGGGATCAGTTTATACTTATGCTGCTGCTGCCACTTCTTGCTTCAGTATGTGAGTTTGTACCATAGAGGAGCCAAAATAGTAAAGGCAGCTAAAATGCATTTAAAATGGAAAGCAAAAAAAGCGAAAAATAGTAGACCACAGGAAAAAAAAAATGTTAATAAACATTAAGCCGCACAAGAAGATTGGCCTCTGCAAGCTGCTTCTCACCACTAAGGCACCATAGTCACCGCTGTACCCAGGGCCACTTGTAGCCTTTTTGGGGTTTAATCTGATATCTTCGAAAGTGAAGTACATTGTGCATGATGGCTGATGTGGATTTTCAAGTTGTTATGAATGGTGGGACTCCTTTTAGTCAAAAGCATGGGTATTAATATTACGCTAAAATATTTTAAATGGGGGGCAGCATGGTGGTGCAGTGGTAGTGCTGCTGCCTCACAGTAAGGAGACCTGGGTTTGTTTCCCGGGTCCTCCCTTTGTGGAGTTTGCATGTTCTCCCCATGTCTGCGTGGGTTTCCTCCCACAGTCCAAAGACAAGCAGGTTAGGTGCATTGGCGATTCTAGATTGGCCCTAGTGTGTGCTTGTGTGTGTGTGTCCTGTGGGGGGCTGGTGCCCTACCCGGGGTTTGTTTCCTGCCTTACGCCCTGTGCTGGCTGGGATTGGCTCCAGCAGACCCCTGTGACCCTGTGTTAGGATATAGCGGGTTGGATAATGACTGACTGACTATTTTAAATGGAATTCTTTTAAATATCCTGTTACGTATTCATTTGAGTATTTTAATTATTTCATTAATAATTAATTTCATTTATGTTAGGTAGAATGCCCAGAGGGGACTGGGCGGTCTCGTGGCCTGGAACCCCTACAGATTTTATTTTTTTCTCCAGCTTTCTGGAGTTTTTTTTTGTTTTTTCTGTCCACCCTGGCCATCAGACCTTACTCCTTGTCTATGTTAACTAATGTTGCCTTATTTTAATTTCTTATTTTGTCTTTTATTTTTCTTTTCTTCATTATGTAAAGCACTTTGAGCTACTTTTTGTATGAAAATGTGCTATATAAATAAATGATGTTGTTGTTGTTAATACACAGTATTTCTGTGTGTCTCAATCCATCCACTCATTCATTTTATATCATGTTAACAGGGAACATGTCTTATTTATATATGGTGGCTTCAGCGCATGCATGTATTGTGTTAATACTGAAGACCTGAATCTTAGGTAAAGTTATAACTCAAAAGCAGCCGGGCCTTGTGTTTATAGTTTATGCAGGTGCCAACATAAAGTATTCTAGCATTCCATTCAGAGTTCATTTCTGCCTTATGCATAGGCTCTGGCTTCCAGCAAACCTGAGCTGAAAAAAAATAAATAAAATAAAAACAATGCCATGGATACAGTGGTATAGCCAGGAATGAATTTTATAGGCGGGCAGAAGTAAGTACATGGATCAGAATTAGTGTGATTAGTGAACTGTCATAAAATGTACGAGTTGGGATAGTTTACAAAATCCCCTGCCTGGCTAGGTCTATGAATGGGTATCACAGTCATATTTGTATGTAACTGGTTGGCAAACATTTTTTTCAGGTATACAGTAGCTTGGATTCAAACCAACATGCCTCTATTTGGAAAAATCTTCTATTTCCTGATATTGTTATGTATGTTTGCACAGAGTTCAGTTGGCAACTTGAAATCAGGCCCCTTATGGCCTGAAAAAATGTTCTTTGAAGCAGCAGCTGGCATCAACATTGAGTAAATGCATTTCACAATGCTACATAAACTTAAATACAAAAAAACAAACAAACATTCATTTAAAATATTGCATAAAGTAATGGGTGGCACAGTTGTTACCATGGTTAGCATTGCTGTATTCATTGTGGCAGGTGACTGTGTCAGTCACCATCAGAGTGAATTCAGAGTCTGTGTATTTGCATGATGGTTGCCAGAGTTTTTTTTTTTTTTATATATTATATTATATATATATATATATATATATATATATATATATATATATATATACATATATATATTTTACACACACACACACACACACACACTTTACTTAATCCCTGAGGGGAAATTGTCTTTTCGGATGACTTTTGAATGTCAGAGCACAGTGTTAGCCATTGTACCACACCCCAAGAGCAATTTTTAGATTAAGGGCCTTGCTCAAGGGTCCAACAGAGTAGGATCCCTTCTAGCAGTAACTGATGCTGCAGATGTTCTATCAGACAGTTGTGGCGAGCGCCCTCTTCTACGTGGTGGTGTGCTGGGGAGGCAGCATTAAGAAGAAGGGCGCCTCACTCCTGGACAAACTGGTGAGGAAGGCAGGCTGTATTGTTGGCATGGAGCTGGACAGTTTAACATCTGTGGCAGAGCGAAGGGCGCTCAGCAGGCTCCTATCAATTATGGAGAATCCACTGCATCCACTAAACAGTGTCATCTCCAGACAGAAGAGCAGCTTCAGCGACAGACTGTTGTTACTGTCCTGCTCCACTGACAGACTGAGGAGATCATTTCTCCCCCAAACTATTCAATTCCACCCGGGGGGGTAAACGTTAACATTTAACATTATACAAAGTTATTGTCTTTTTTTCACCTGCATTATTATCATTCTTTAATTTAATATTATTTATTGTATCAGTATGCTGCTGCTGGAAAATGTGAATTTCCCATTGGGATTAAAAAAGTATCTACACTGTATCTATCTATCTATCTATCTATCTATCTGGATTTGAACTGGCAACCTTCCAGATACAAGTGCAGATCCTTCTACTGTTATTCTGGATTTTTCCCCACATCCAAAAGATTTGAGGTTAATCTCCAACTTTAAAACTGCCCGGGTGCGAGTCAGCACACCTGTGATGAACTGGCATACCTGCCAGGGTTTGTACCTTTCACTCAACTGTGGTGTAATGGACACTCTGACTCCCTAAACACTAGGAAGGTTGGACCAGCAACATAAAAATGTCAAAAGAAATCTTTGCATACATGTGTGGCTTTTTGTTTCTGAAATGGCGTGCATCTTGGATTTAAAGGTGCTATAAAATGTTCACAATTGCTTTCTAGGCTAGACTGTCAAAATTCATTGTTCAATTGTTTAGATCTGTTTGCAGAACACTGAAAACCAAATACATTTTTTTTTTCATAAACACTTTTGAAGATAAGAAGATTAATTTTGTGGTAACCTTATTAAATTTTAATATCAAATTCTCAAACTGAGAATTTCATATTATCAGTTTTTCTGTAACTATTGTGGGCAGTCGGGCATCTTTGCAAACCAAGTGCAAACAAATAGAAGAATACCCCACCTAATGACAAAGACTGATGCTAGAACATACTCAATGAAAATGAAGTTGTAAAATACCTTGTACATCTTATTTCTTTTTGGTCTTGGGATTGTGATGCTCAAGAGTCCTCGATGGATCAGCTGCTACAGTGGGGGTCCAACTGCTTTAAGAAGCCACAGAGCCGCCTGCTTCAAACAAGAGGGGAATCCTAAAGAGGAGAAGTTAATTCTGGGGATTTGCTAACTGGGTGTTCTTCAGTAAGTGACTGCTTTAAAACAACACAAGAGACAAAAAGAGAGATATATTTAAGAAACCAAATCCATTTCTCTATATACTACATGTACATTTGACTATTATATTTATTTCTTCAGCAGACATCTATTTCCTCATTTGTCTGCACACACTGTACCAGTGGGCAGAATGCCCAAGTCTCAATCAGTTTGCAACCTGCCTATCCAGTTCAGAGTCAAGGGGAGGTGCGGTTTGCCAGCGCATATCCCACAAGCACTGAGATGTGACAGGAGCCCACCCAGCAGAAAATCCCTGTCCATTACAGGACGCAGTCACACATTCACTCACATTGGACCTATTTAGGGCTGTCAATGTCTCTTTGGGATATTAACTCTCATTTAACCTATAATGCTTCTTATGATGGTGCATGCTGTTAAAGGGGTAATATAAAATAAGAATTGGTTATTGCAGCAAAAACTTGGGAGATCAGATCTACAGTATTTGCTTTTGCATGCTGCCAAGTCTAATACTACAGCTTTTCTGTTATTATTGACATTTCACAATACAAAGTGAGTTACTGTATACATAATTACTTTTAAAAATTCTGTGCTTCAAATGCTGCCATTTTTCTTATTACTAAACTCAAGAGTTGTTTAATTCAGCTTGTCACTCTTTTCAGGGTTTTGGTCTGTGTGATACCTCAGCTACAAGTAAAACCATCCAACACCTTTCCTGCCCCATACGATTTCTTCTAAATTCCATGCAAGTAAATAAGTAAGCAAGCAAGAAAGCAAGGAAGCAAGACTTTGCTGAGTAGTTAAAGATTGCAGAAACAATGCAATTAAAACATTTAATCAAGTGAAATGGCTATTCTTGGTTAAATATTTACCCTTTTCTGCTTGTCTTGAGCTCATTATGTAATCAGAATGGAAGAGGGCCTGATACAATTTCTAAAATATTGATTTTTTTGTGGCACAGCAACAGGATATTTAATTTTAAAATCAACGGAAGAAACCCTATGAAAAAAGCTAGATTGTATAATAAAAAGTTTCTCTTGCTGCCCCCTGGTGGAAAGTGAGGACTTTAACCTGCGTAAGTACCCTAATAAGTGTTATGTACCGGATGGTAATAGGAGAAATGCTACCATTATGAGGGCATTACTATAGGGGTACTAAAATTTCAGAGTTCTATAATGTATGAAACAAATAAAAATAAGTTTTTCAGGAGGGAGACAGCTCTACTTTGTACATTTACATGTGGCTCTCAGGGATCAACTGTATTCTGTACACTTAAATCTGCTTAAAACATTTGTATCTGCTCATTTTGAAATATCCTAATACAGTTATTTGCAGGTTAGGATTTGTGCAGATGGACGCTGGATACACGTTACCACCCACTGAATGACTAAAGTCTAAAAATATCTCAATATACCAAAGTTTGTAACCTTACAAAAAAATAAATCAAAATATTACACTGGAAAGAAAGTGTGACACAGGGTTGAGCAACCAACATGCAGAATGTACGAACTCTGTAAACCCTCTCATGTTTCTTAAAAATAGGTGGAATGGATTAATCAGGCAGCCTGGGCCACTAGTTGGAGAACAGAGTGCATGACAATGAGTTAATAATGGCCTAAAGGCTCAAGAAGCTATTCATGAACCCGGAAACCTCAGAGCGTGTTTGTGTCAGGGCCATGAAGGATTGTCTTGAGGGTTGGCGAGTCCTCCAGACTGCCTAAGAGATTGAAAACTGCTTGGGAGACCCTCAGCAATACCCGGACCTCTTAAGAACCATGCACGACTGAAGGACTTCTGTGGTTGGCAAGCAGAAAGGCAACCCCACTGGAGAGTCAGAAAAGCCAGCGATGCTCTGGGGTTTTATTCACATTTGATGGCAGTTCTCCTTTGTTATTTATTCCCTTGCCAGTGCTTTACTTACAAGTAATTTGAATTTGGAGAAACTGGACTGCCATTGCACTAACCACCTGAAAAGAATCTGACAAGACACTTTAAAGGTTGGCAATCCAAAATAATTGAGAAATTCTGAGAAAAGAATGTTGGCATTGAAACCATTTACCATCTGAAAGCAGTCAGGCTGTAGACCAAAGCCAGTTATTAATAACTCAATTGCTGCTAATTAAAACAGGTCTACAGCATTTGGCGATCAGCTTATTTCTCTTGTAACGAATTTCAGCTGTAACACTAGTCAAGAAAGGCCAGAGTATTTGTTTGAATGAGATTTGGCTTCCTTCACGATACCAACATTGTTAGTCCATCTGTGTTATTTATTCAAGCATCTGTTCCATCTGAAGAATGGTGCCTGGTTCTGTACCCCCTGAGCAAACTGCAAGAAAAATCGCCAAGAGTTCTGGGCTCCTTTCCCAGCCTCATCACTGCTGAGTTTGCACAGGTTCTCTCTGCTTGCTACGTTTCCCTCCCACATTCCAAAGATGTGCACATTCGGCCAATTGGCCATCTCTACACTGGTTCTATAGGGGTGACTGAATATATCCTGTGATGGGCTGGCACGCTGCCTACCAGTGACTCAATTCAGCCAAAAAAGACTCCACTCTGACCTTGTAACCGAATAAGAGTGTTTAGAAGAATGATGAATGTTATTTAAACCACAAGAACACAGGTTGTCTAAAGGAAATCAACACCAGATCAACAAATACAAAAGGAGTACCTAAAAGCAACCAAAACAAAAACACCTCCTCTCCACCTTGTTATTACTAGACCTGAAAACTTCAAATAGTTTAGTGGGCAAAACACTTGCTTCTAAGTATTTTTATGTAATCTCACCAGACCCTCCTCCAGTTCCTGTTCAGGACATTCTTTCAATCATTTTTGGAGATGGCATAAACTAGAAAGTTTAGTTTACAATATTTCCTTTTGCTTCCAATGTGTTTCCAGTCTTTAATATTTGTACAGATTAACAACATTTCTGAAGTTTAATCCCTTCTTCACTTACATAAGCACTGGAGCACTGAAGGCCTTTGGTCAGCATCTCCTGAGAGGCCCTGCCTTTTGGACTGTGCAATATCAGCAATGTCTTTTGGCTATAAAGGACTTGAGCTTACATAGAAGAGAAGGCATAGATAGCAGAGTATTATCTCAGGATTTATTTTTTCATGTTAGTCACAGGAAAGTAGGATGGTTCAAAAAGCACTTAACCCAGCTGTAGAAAGCCATGACAACAATCTACATAGTCCTACATCTCTCTATTATTAAAAAAAAAAAAAATTGGGACAAGACTGCGATGAGACATGATCTTTTGAAGAGAGATCTTTGAGAGAGAGAGAGACTTTCACTTTCCGCGAGACGGGCAAGTCACATCATACTTACAACTTTTGGATGCAAGTCCCGTGATACATATGCAGAGCAGGTTAGAGATATGTAACGGAAGTAGGAAAATTCGAAGGTCTCAAGAAAATGAGAGTAAAGCTCACATTAGCACAATCAAACAGAAAATATAACTCGGTGAAATAACGGAACAGTGAAAAGAGATTGTTCTCCCCCAGACATCCTCAGACACTATTCAGAGACAACAAGGCAGTGACTTTAAAATGTTTGAAGCGCCGCATGAAATGGCAGATCACGCCACACAGGAGCAGCAGCAATCCAGCAGCTGATCGAGCAAAGAGGAGGTAAAATAACAACTGTCATTTGCTTACCATTGTATCACCGTTAAAAAGGGGTTTCGGAGGAGCGACTGCGTCTCCTTGGGGTGCGTTTAGCCCCCTCTTTTCACAATGGTGTGTAGCACATGGTGGGGGTGGCAAAGCCCCCTAGTGGTCCTAATAATACTGATGGTGCTGACTTTCACATATCAAAAAGCCTAGTAATGTTTCCTAATTAAAATACCTGGGGCCTCATGTATAATGCCTTGCATAGAATTCACTCTAAAACATGGCCTACGGACAAAACCAGAAGTGAGTACACACAAAAAAATTCAGATGCATAAAACTGAGTAACCAAAGTTCTATACACGTTCCCTTTATAAATCCCAATCAATATGAATTTTAATGCAGTTGCCTACAGCCCCACCCCGACTCCTCCCAGAATTTCACCTATTTAAATATGCAAATCAATATAAATAGCCCTTTCTGTTCATTATTTTGTTAAAAGACAATGGCAAAAGCACATGTATTTAAAAAAAAAAAAAAAAGAATTTCAGTGAATGTAAATTGGAGGTCCTGTTCAGTAAAGTAGAGGCAAGGAAAGACATACTATTTGGTGGTATAAGCAGTGGTTTAAGCATTAAAAGGAAACTGATGGGGTGGCACCTTCTGAAGAAGGCACTCAAAAGTCCAAATTCAGAAAATTGTACAGAAGTGGTCAGAAATCAAAGTCAATGTGAAAAGGCGAGTCATAGCCCCACCATCTTGAGTGTCATACAGAACCATATTAGGGCCTCAGAGAAGAAAATAGGGACAATAAGAATTTTGACTTTAAATTTCATCATTTATTGTCATTAAAGTAGAATGTTGTAAGGTTCACCTTAAAATTGATTTTTAATTTACTGAAGTTTCTCAAAACCCATTTTAACTAAAGTAGCACATTAAATGCTTCGTATTCTAAGTGTTACCACTTAACTGTTAATTGCTCTGTACCTCTTGCTGACAGAAGTGCGCAGGAAGTGATCACCACACAGAATACATAACATTCATGATATTCCAGCTCTCTTAGAATACTAAGATGTATACTTGGTATCGTTTTCATAATGACATGCGTTAAAATATGTATTAAACATGTGGACAGTGCTACTGCTGCTTCGCATTAAGGGGGGTCGCATCCCAAGTGTACTTTTCCTGGAGTTTGTTATGTTTTCCTGGTTGGTTTCCTCTCTATGCTTCAGTTTCCTTCTAAAGTCATGCAGGTTAGGGGATTTGGTAATGCTAAATTGACACTATTAGTATATGAGTGTACTGATATCACCCTGCAATGAGCTGGTGCCCTGTCCAGGGATGGTTACCGTTTCACACTCGATGCTTTCTTGGGATGGGTACGACCCTAGATGGAATAATTAAACATGGATAACAAAGAGTGCCCTGCGGTGGGCTGGCACCCTGCCCAGGGTTTGTTTCCTGCCTTGCGCTCTGTGTTGGTTGGGATTGGCTCCAGCAGACCCCAGTGACCCTGTAGTTAGGATATAGCGGGTTGGATAAGGATGGATGGATGAATAAAGATTTTTTAATGTTCCTTAAACATTCTGAACACTTAGTACAACTAGCTACAAACTTAGAAGAATATAACAAAGCCTCTTGGAGCCTCGTCACAATTGCCATAAATGTTCTCTGAATTAAATATACAGCTGCTTTTGCAATCACTTTTCAGAGATAATACTATAGCATGTTTTCCTGGGAATTCAATGGCTGTTCTTCTGGATAGGGTTTCTTTATTGCAACAGTACTGTCAATAAGCATCTGTAATAAATGTAAAACCAGCTGTAAGGTTAGAATGCCAATTCTTCACAACTTCTAAGGAACATTGAAAAATCTTTGTTATACATGTTTAATTATTCCATCCATTCAAGGTCACACCATTCCAGTAAGCATTGAGTGTGAGGCAGGTACAATACCAGGACAGGGAGCCAGCTCATTCACATACATACACTAGTAGCGTCAATTTAGCATCACCGAATCCCCTAAAACCTGCATGCCTTTGGAAGGAAATCAGAGAAAACACACCAGGAAAACATACAAACTCCAGGCAGGGTACACCCAAGACTTGCCCCCTTATTATGAGGTAGCAGTGCTTCCACCACAACACTGTGCCCCCATGTTTAATTATTAACAGTGTACATTATTTAAATAAAGTTAACAAGTTATCTGTAA
Organism: Erpetoichthys calabaricus; assembly: GCF_900747795.2. Lineage (NCBI taxonomy): Eukaryota > Metazoa > Chordata > Cladistia > Polypteriformes > Polypteridae > Erpetoichthys > Erpetoichthys calabaricus. The sequence goes on from NC_041394.2 coordinate 238,506,405, forward strand.
AATGTATTATACATACTTTAATGCGTTTCATCATAAAAATGATATCAAGTATCCATCCTAGTATTCTAACACCACACTGTTCCAAGAGGAACAGTGGAAATTGAAATCGACTTAGAAGCCAGTTATGATCATTTGTAAATCCATGCTTTCTTCTATGTCTTCCATTTGCAATGTCTTCTAATAAGGCTAAAGCAGCCATGGTTGATGGAATAGTTTGGCCATTCTGTGCACCATTTTATTGTTACAGATTAATTACAATCAAGTGCCTTAAATTTGTAAATGATATGCAAATAATTTTGTTGTATTTGATAAAGCTAGTGTCATGGATGCAAATCCATATTACTAACCGAGAATGCTAAACCGGATGATGGACGCAGGCACATCCGGCAATGGGCCGTAGCTGCAAAAAGACGTACTGCGCAGGCGCAAAAACAGTCCGCGAGAGTCGGCTGAGGAGCCGAGAAAGGCGGACAAAAGAGGGCGAGAGAGGCGGATGAGGGTCCGCGAGAGGCGCAGGCGCAAAAAGAGTCCGCGAGAGTCGGAGAAAGGCGGACAGAAGAGGGCGACAAAGGTGGATGAGGGGCCACGAGAGGCAGACGAGACCACAGAAAAAAGGAGTGAGCACATACAAGTAGTCAAACGCGGGCAAAGCACGAAACACATTGCACACAAAACTAAACACACCAAAAAAAAAGAACAGACGAGCGCACAACAGCAAGGCACGACCACACCTACCCCCCCCCCCCCCCACCCTACAGGCACTGGACGGGACGGGACGGGACGGGACACACACCAAGAGGGGGATTCAACAAGCCCATGGAACACAAAAAAAAAGAACACAAAAACAACCCACAGACCCTACAAGCAAGGGACGGGACACACACAAAGAGGGGGATTCAAACAAGACACAGGAACACAAAAAGAAAGAAGACGCTCGCGCAACAACAACCCCCCCCACACATCCATAAGAAGTGACACCCAAAGCCACATATTCTAAAGTGAACGTCAACACCTTCACACTAGGCAGCATAGGTGTCAGCATAGGTGGATGTCCTTTCAATAAAGCACTATTAACCGTTCAACTGCAGAAAAGGATACATATTAACAGTGAGTGCGATCCTCCTTATTACTTATCCATATTTCGCATGCTGAGAAAGAAACAAGTCATGAATACACGGTCACGGGTACAAAACGATTCGCGTGTCAAAGTGCTGCATCGAAAGAAGCACGATTTCAAACCGAAAGAGCTCGCGTATCAGACATACAAAAAAGGGAGTGAAGAGACAGAATAAATGAACGGAGACGTGAACAACGCGCAAATGAACTGACAGAAAAAAAAAGCAAGACACGAAAAGCACCAAGCTCAAATGACCGACATACAAAAACGGACAAGGCTCGATACAAACAATGCACGGCGTAGACTGAAACAGACTTTGCGCAAAGCAGAGGCGAAAAAAAAAAAGAATAAAATAGCGCGTCACAAATAATGGACATGCAACAAAAAGGCAATCAAACGCAAAAAGAAAAACATGCCCATCGCGGACATCAACACCACACACCTGTTAAACGCTTACGCCAAATGGCTGAAAGCGCCTTCAATAAGGAATCCACTATTGAGGAAAATTCATTGGGATTAATGAATGTCATTTGCAATCATTGTCATTCACTTAACTTCACAGAAGAAACAACTGGCAATACAAATAATGAATTTACACGTTGTTGTCAAAAAGGTCAGATTAGACTGCCTCCTTTACATTCATATCCTGAATATCTAAAGAAGCTTCTAACTAACGATGTGCCTGAAAGTACAAACTTTATGAACTGCATTAGATCCTACAATAGTTCATTTGCTTTTGCATTTACCGGAGTACATATCAGGCCACCAAAAGGCAATGGCCCATACTGCTTTCGCATATGTGGACAAATATTGCATCGCATTGGAACAGTGCACCCTGAAACGAATCAACAACACAAATATGCACAAATCTACATCCTAGATCCAGATGAGGCAATCTATCAACGCATGAACCTTCCTGAAAACAAACAATGCACAGAGCTTATAATGAGAAACGTCACTCATGTCATAAACAATCACCCATTACCTAAGTCTATAAAAATGCTACATGAAGTTGAAAAGGATGCAAATACAAAAGCGAATGCAGAAGGTATAGCAGCAACTACAATTGCTTTGGTCTTGATAAAGGACAAAGAACAAGATCCAAAACGATACAATCTGCCCGTCGTTAATGAAGTGGCAATTGTCTTTCAAAGTAAAGATGGTGAGCCTCCATTTCACAGAGATATTGTTCTACATTTACGTCCTGATAAAAACAACACACCTACATTCCAACGCATAGACATTTGCTTTCCGCTTCTTGATACTTTAACATACCCCATATTATTTCCAACTGGACAGGAAGGATGGAGTGCTACAATTTCAAGAATTAAAAAACAGCAGGCACAGAGACGATCACGTGTATCCATGAATTTATCTCAGACGACTTAGTAAAACAGATATTTGGAACAGCAATCACATTAGACCAAATACCCCTTTTAACACAACACACTATATTATGTCCAAAAAATATTAATGTTAATCACATTAATAACCAGGTCATTTCATTACTTCCTGGAGAGACACAGATCTTTCTAAGCTCTGACAAAGTTGACTGATGACGACAATGAACATATAAATTTCCCCTTAGAATATTTGAACACTATTAACCCAGCCGGATTACCACAACACAACCTTGCCCTTAAAAACGTAACAATAATCATGCTATTAAGAAACCTTAACACAAAACAGGGTTTATGCAATGGCACACGGTTAGTCGTCAACACCATGACACGCAATGTTATTCAAGCAACAGTTCTTACATGTGCTGTTCTCATTCCTAGAATTGACCTTACGAGTTCTGACCTAGATTTACCTTTTACATTGAAACGGCAACAGTTCCCCATTAAACCTGCATTTGCCATGACCATCAACAAATCACACGGACAAACCATGCACAAGGTTGGCATCTACCTCTCTGAACCCGTTTTTGGACATGGACAAGTTTATGTTGCCTTCTCACGTGTTCGACGTTCATCTGACGTTAGACTTAAAATTATAAATGATCCATGCCAAGGAAGACTCATTCAAGGACAAGACACCATCTTTACTACTAATGTTGTATACAAAGAAATATTCCAATAAAACATTAATATATGCCAAACACTCGATTTGTTATTTCTATGCGCATCATCCAAAGCTGCACACTATTCTATTTCTAATTCATACATCTCACTCTTTGTCATGTCCCAACGCCAGGGGTTGGCGAGCGAAGCGAGCAGGGGGCAGAGCCCCCTAGTACAAAAAAGAAAGGAAACGACACAGAAAGAGTAGCATTGCTTTGACACTGGGAGCTGCCCGTTTACAAAACTGAGCAGAAACCTGTGTACGCACTGCACTGTGTGAGGCTTCAGTAGAAATGTGTGTGGCTTTACGCCAAGTTTAATTTTTATACATCTCAATTTGAGTGTGGAAATGGGAGTATACAACACTTCTGTAGGTATGCACAGTTTATACATGAGGCCCTTGATCTTTGGAATAAGGAAGATGAGACTTCATGGCTGGTTGGCCTGCTTAGATACAAGGCTTACATTCTAGTAGTCAGGCCTGTGAGACCATGGAGGTCTCAATGTACTGGTGCAAACAGATATCAATCTTCTTACTAATGGTGCAAGCTGAACTGAAGACAACAGATGAGCCACTTGTCTCATGTATTTCAAGTGCACTTACTACTTGCTCTTTTTGACTCGAAATAATAAAAAAAAAAGGTGGTCATTTTGAAAACCATGCTTTTTATATACAGTAAAAGTGTTTTGTAATGAAACAACTCGCAATAAAGCACAAAGAATCATCACATAGTCCTGTTATGAGACAAATAAAAGCCATGTGGTGCCCCATTGTGCTCAAGGTTTACTCTCATTCTTACATTAGCATAGCCATGCTGATTTTTAATTACAAACTCATATTTCTTAATTTATTCATTCTTGCTGTTTCCTGGTTAATGTCTTGAGGAGTTAGAGCTGACCTGGATAGGGTGCAAGCAGAAACACAAGCACACACAAGCCTACACAGAAGTTAAATCTAAGCACTGAAGCATCATATCAAAGTCCTAATATAACAATTAAAATGGCATGCTGTCCTTACCTCACACGCTCCCAATCTAAGAGGAGGTTTTACATTCGAGATCTTGGATGGGTCTGGTTTATATGCAGGATGGCACCTCCAGTTTAGTAAGTGAAGCAAAAGTAGTGAGTTGTCACTGGAGCTCTTCAATGGGGACCAGCTTAGTGCAACTTGACATTTCTGTTTTATTCGCAGTGTACAGTACATTAATTTTGTTCGAGTTTCTCTCTCAACATCACCCTGTCCCAGTGCCAATGGTGTGATATTCACTGAAACAGGCAACAAATGGTTGAGAGCATAATTTCAGCTATGTAATACTTTTCATAGGATAGAGTCACAGCACATATCAGAATAATCAGACTTTACACTCTGTGTTACAAGCATCATATGCTATCACTTTCTGCTTGTTCTTGCACTTACATCTATAAAGACAATCTATAGCACATCAGTGGTTCAATACTATTAATGCAAACACAAGCACTTTTGGCTCAGTCAAGGTGAATCTACTTTCAAAACAAAACACGCTTTCAATTACTTAAATAAGACAACACCTTGCTCATTATTTATAATACGTTTAGAGAAACAAGCAAAACAATCTGTTTAATTCTGCACCCATTAAAATGTCTGAGCACCAGATGCATACGCTTCTTATGAACCGGTAGGTAGGTTGACTAGGTCAGTGATTGTCAACCTTTTTGCCCATGGGGCCCAGTTTTATCAGTTTTTCTTCAGTGATGACCGTTTCTGAGAAGTAATTTCAATATAAACTAGCCAACATTTTCCCCTGAAAGACGCATATTAACATATAACAGTAATTACATATTCAGCATTTAAAATACAATGTACATAAATGGATGAAATTTGCACATTAGTCATCCAAAAGTAACACATAGGTGTTTTAATACTGAATCAAACGTCTTTTCACTAGGTAAGCTGTGCTTGTCTAATTTTCACAAGTTTGGTTGAAATCAGGGGTTAGTGAAATGAGTGACAAGAGGAATATGTTTTAGTCTAGCATTTTTTAGTGCACACATCTATTGCACCAGGCAAGACGAGATGATCTGCATGTATTTTATTATCACCTAAAAATTAGCAATTTGATATGCAGCCAGATATGACTCTTTGAGAACCTGCTGGCTCATTGAACAATAATGATATTAGCATGTTTATTCATTAAGATTTTCATTTAAAAAAGTTGAACAATTAACTTCTTTAACTAGCATGCTTTGTTTTGATATGTCTTTATAGTTTCATTCTTGACCGCAGATAAAGCATGATGGCTAAATCTGTAAATCTGAAAATCTGGGCTGTATGTTCTTTAACACTTCTATTTGGTTCAGGTTTTAGGATGAATCTTGTGAGGTTTATATTTCAGAGTAGGGGATGCAATGGAGCTTTTGAGGAACTTGGCCATGTTCGTTGGCTTTCATAGTAAGATGTGTTGTATGGTGTACAACAGTTTGTCATGGGCTCGGAATTGGACTTCAATTCCCCAGAATTCAGGAGCAAAATGTTCCTTTGAAGGAATGCAAAACTAAAATTAGTAGCCCCCTAAAACATTAAAGAGAGGAGGATGATTTTCTGGGTTTTGACCAATGGTATGGTAAACACCGGTCTAGATTCTCACAGTACTGCTATGGAATGGAGGGTATCTTGGTCATTACTTGTTTCCTTTCACATTTTTCAAATTCTGTTATAAAGGCAGTATGATATCTCCGCACAACTAGGTGGCCCTACAGAACCACTCCAGTCATATAGGCTGTTGTGGTGTGAAATGTTGCATACAAGCTGATAAATACTTTGTATGTCTGTTTGCATGGTTAAGTACCCCCACACCCTTGTAGGTCTGAGTCTCTTTGTAATTTTACAACAGGGTTGGGGAAGTGCCTCAAACAAGTTTGGACAGTGATTCTCTGCTGGGCTCTCTCAATCGACCCCCACAGGAAAGCCAGACTGCCTAGCTGGCAAACATCAGCTAAATGGTTTTGGGGGCAGGTGTGAAAGGTATTGTGTGCCCCCTTGGTCTAAAGTTGCCTGAAGCCATTAAGTACCATGACACCCTATTGGCTGTAGGGGTTGGACAGAGAATCTATAAAGTTGCTTGCTATACCCCTTTCTCTCACTCTTACCAAATGATAGGAGTATCTCACACACCATGAACTGAAAAGGACAACACAATGAAGAGCACAGCTCGGCAGCCATATTGAGACAGGCATGCGGCCTGTTCTGAAGAAAATGAGGACTTAACTAGAGACATTTTAAGTAACTAACAAGTCTGTGTGCTGCCTGAAACTACACATCAGCATTTATCAGGTTTTATGGTTGCCAATATTCAAATGTACTTTGCTTATTGTTATTATTTATGAATATTATCAATAATACATTATTTAGAGTGTAACTTAACTCCTCCTGGTCTTTAAGTACAGCTATTTGCCTGAGGTTATAAATGAAGAAGGGAAGGGCAGAGAAGTTATAGAGTACAATGCCTTATAAACAGTGAGATTTGAGGAATTCTGACAAAGGCAACACATTAATAATACAAAAGGCGAAAGTAATTTATTACTTTACCAAGAGAAAAAAAAAACATAAGCCAAAGTTCCAAATGCAGAAAATTAAGATGCCAAACATTACAAACCACCTTTTATTTTTTTATTATAAGCAATCAGCAGTATTACTCTGAAAGCTGCCCAGCACTTGAGCTAAACAGAATGGGATGCTCATTCTGCCTTTGGGTTGTAGTTTTCAATTGGATCTATCGGAGGGTGCACATGTGGCTAAAGCAATCTAGTCTGAGTTGGCACTGGCAAAGACATGAGCTTGGAAATTACAAGGCCTCAGGCTCGACAGCTCTCAGCTGTTTTGAATGAAACGGATGGGACTTACACTGATGTACCTACAATAGCTAGGTGCTGGATACAACAAAATTCACAGTGCAAGATCTGCATTAGTCACATTCAAAACCCATGGGAGTATTTGTACATATTCAAACAGCATACTGGCCACAAGGATAATTTATTTTTGGGATGACATTCACAGCATGGGCTAAATATAGGTGACCCAGAAAATACAGGACATTTGCTCACACTAAGTAATGGTCACTTAAGCTGCAAATATTAGACACACACTGTATATACTGAAGTGATAATAAAGAAAAATAAAAAACACACAATACCATTTATATTTGTTTTGTAACATCAACACTGTATTTACCTTTTAATTTTCAGGAAACTGCCCCCATAGCCTCATTTACTCAAGTCATTCATCAGAAAGTTTAGCAAAGCATCTTTCCAAATGATGCATGTGAAGATGCTGCTGTTTCTACTTATTCTGCTTAACTAAAGCACTCAGGCTTACTCCAATTAGATAGGGATAACCCTATGAGACTTAAGTCCAGGTTTGGCTGGACCACTGCGCTTTATTTTAAGTCATATATTTTGAATAACTACCCTGTTTAAAATGCATCTTGTTTTCAAACTTCACTTCAAGGTTGGAAGGGGAAAATTTACAATCACTTCTAAAAGCTCAAGTTTGGGGTCAGACCTTAATATTATCTTCAAGTCTGGTCCTGAATCTTCTCCTTCTGTGCCATGTTCTCATTTTTTTTTTTTTTTTTTGAGTACCTTCACCTCATTTTGACTGGTGCCTCCAAATGACCCTTTTTTTTTTGTGTAATGTTATATAGCCATACATTATGCACTTCAGAAGAAGGTCATCCACCTGAAGCCAAGCATGTTCAAGCCTGGCCAGCACTTGGAGACCATCTAGGAAAAAGCTTGGGTAGCTGCTGGAAGAGGTGTTAGTGAGGTCAGTGGGGGGTGCTTACCTGTGGTCTGAATGTGGATCCCAATCCCCCCAGTGCAGTGATGGGGACACTATGCTGCAAAAATGGTGCCATCCTTAAACTGAGATAGATGTAAAACCAGGGAACCGACTCTCTGTGGTCATAAAGGGGCCATGGGCATCGTAAAGAGCGGGGTGTATCCTGATGTCCAGGCTAAAATGCCCACCATGGCCTAGTAATTCTGGCCCCCTAATCATGCCCCATCTCTGATTGGCTAACTATCTGTCACCCCTTCACCACCTAACAGCTAATGTGTGGCGAGTGTATTGGCACAAATTGGCTGTTGTCACATCACCCATGTGGATGCTACACATTAGTGGTGGTTGAAGTGGCTCTCCACTCACTGTGAGTAACAAGAAAAGCGCTATATAAACGTAAAGAATTCTCAATTATAAAAATAAATTATCTTGAATTTAACTTGAACTCATGGAATAAACATTAATTACACATAAGGACCCCATTTAAATGGCAAAACCTCTCAAGACAATGGATTGATTCAGTTATTATTTCAGGGTGAGAAAGCAAACAGGTAATTATTTGTGGAATTTCATATACCATGTATCACACTGAAACCCACTTAATCCAGTTCAAGTTGGTGCCTTTCGATCATTATGTGATATCATCTACTGTTAAATTCTGCTCCATACTTGTAACATTTTTGCTTTTATACTCTATTTTTTCTGTTCTGTGTATTGTATCGACCCCCTTCTTTTTGACACCCACTGCACGCCCAACCTACCTGGAAAGGGGTGTCTCTCTTTGAACTGCCTTTCCCAAGGTTTCTTCCATTTTTTCCCTACAAGGGTTTTTTTGGGAGTTTTTCCTTGTCTTCTTAGAGAGTCAAGGCTGGGGGGCTGTCAAGAGGCAGGGCCTGTTAAAGCCCATTGTGGCACTTCTTGTGTGATTTTGGCCTATACAAAAATAAACTGTATTGCATTTCCTAGCTGCCTTGTATAGGGTAACACATTAGAGACATTGGGGAGTTGCCAGTTATCCTAACCTGCACACCTTTACACATACTGGGGGAAAACTGGAGTAGCCAGAGGAAACCCGCTGACGACATTCAATACGGACAAGAGGGTTCATACCTAGAGTTAGGCATATTGGTCAAGAATGTAAAAATATAAAATAAAATCTGAAAGCTAACTAGAGTGTGAAAATCTAATTATTGTACTGTGATAAAGTCTTATTTTCCCAAACATTTATTATACTCCGTCTGTCGCAAACTAACTTGGTATTCATTCATTTCATATGATAAAGTAAGATACCGCAGTACTCTAAAGCCAAATATCAAAGCTTAAAAACTAACTCACTGTTGCAGGTTTAAATTTAATCAGATGACAAAAATTACATCTTATCATTTGAGTTAAAGAAATTGCCAGATGTGCATTTAGCTTTACTCCAATATTAGAATCAATTTACATATTTCATTGAAAAATCGACACAAAAGATTCTTTTCCTTATTACATTTTATGCTGCATTGTAACAACAGTGTATTATTGTATTATTACCCTATTGTTATTACTCGAGTCCTTTATCATACTACTGTAAATAAAAATAAGTTTTCAACCAAACTTTTTGTATACAGAAAATGTTTTAAATAAAAATAAGTTTTCAGCCAAACTTATTGTATACAGAAAATATTTTAATCAAAAGATCAGGCAACTTACCATTGCTTCCTGCACAGTGAGTGAAGAATTGAGAATAGTCTAAACTAGTCTTGGTTTTGTAGTGTCAGGGGCAGCTCCAATTTTTAAAGGGGGGAAATCATCTGAATCTTGTTTTTTTAATGCAAGGAATATACCATGATCTATTGGGAAAAAAAATCACTTCAACAGAGAGAGGACTTGTCTTTACTGAATATAGTGTAGGTGCCACTTGTGTTGTATAGACAATGCTCCTCTCTCCTGTTCTCTCAAATACATCAACAGTTTTGTAACCACCCAGCACTTACTACATTCCAGAGTGCATAGGGTCTTTAATCGGCCAAGCAATGTACACAAACACAAGTGCATTTTAAAGAGAACGCTGCTTCTGTTAGGGGTCTCCACAATGGATACCCACCCCATATCTTCCGGTCTTCTGCATCTTGCTCTGTCACACCCACCACATCCATAAACCTCCTCTTAGGCCTTCCTCTTGCCTGGCAGCTCCATCCTTAACTTCCTTCTCTCAATATACCCAGCATCTCTCCTCTGCACATGTCCGAACCAGATAAGTCTTCTCCTGCAAGTCTTAAATCTATAAGACTGAGGAGTGAAAGTTTGGAGACTATAGTTTTTATTTTACACAAACAACAAACCATGTTAAGGACCACTCATCATCTTTTAAACCAGCGGGTTCTCAAACTGTGGGGTGCGCCCACCTAGTAACAAAAAAGGGGGCACGAATGTTGCCATACTGTATGTGGCGTAATTTCGCTATTCGTAGGAAAATTTTAAACTTGTAGCAGTGTATCGGCAGCAAAAAATATAGGAATAAATTTTATTAGGGTTTCAAAAAAACATTAGGGGGTGTGTGATTAAAACTGTTATGAAAACTCGGGTCGCAAATACTTAAAGGTTGTGAAACGCTTTTTTAAACTGCATCATTTCAACTGCAATTTATATTTGAATTTGATTTGAATCACCATATAAATTTCACAAGAAGATAAAAAAGAAAAACTATTTTAGGAAGACTAAGGATGTCTTGTTAAGTTCTAATATTCATCTACCCATTTCATGAAAAGCCATATAAATTCTTATAATTTAAAATGTAGGTTTAAGGACTTACTCCACTGAATAAAGTCATTTTCATAAATCATGGTGAAGCTATCAAACCAAATGTGCAATGTCAGTGTTATGTGCTTCCAGCCTTTGAGGTTACTGGCAGAATGCTCCATATACCAGCATTTTTTTAAATTATTATTTTAAGAAGGAAACAAAAGTAAAAAACTATGAAGTCTACTATCAGTATTCTTGTATAAATAATCTTAAACATGCGTCATGCATAAGGTTATGAAAATAGAAGAGAAAATATCCAGTATATGCATGCGACAGAAAGATTTCAGCTTGGCTGATTCTGTTAGGTTAACTCACATTCCTTTCTTTCCAACTAAACAAAGGAAGAAGACATTTATCATTCTGCTTGCAAAGCAATCTATTTTCTGAATTTCCTATATTATAAAAAAGTTTAAATTAGTCTGTGTGGGAAAAGTTAAATTCTCTGCATATTTGTCATGTCTTTAACCTAAAATTAAAACTGAATAAATCAGTAAATTAGTATAGCTATCTATATACACTGCCTGGCCAAAAAAAAAGTCGCCACCTGGATTTAACTAAGCAAATAGGTACGAGCCTCCTATTGGATAATTACTGCATGGGTGATTATCTTTCAGCTGGCAACAAGTTATTTAACCCCAACTGGTGCAATGAGTTGCTTCTCATTTCTTAAACCACCATGTCGAAAGACACATCTCGTGGTCGTGGAAAAGATGTTAGTCTGTTTGAGAAGGGTCAAATCATTGGCATGCATCAAGCAGAGAAAACATCTAAGGAGATTGCAGAAACTACTAAAATTGGGTTAAGAACTGTCCAACGCATTATTAAAAACTGGAAGGGTAGTGGGGACCCATCGTCTTCAAGGAAGAAATGTGTCCAGTAAAAAATCCTGAATGATCGTGATTGGCGATCACTTAAACGTTTGGTGAAATCAAATCGAAGAAAAACAACAGTAGAACTCAGGTCTCTGTTTAATAGTGAAAGTAAGAGCATTTCCACACACACAATGCGAAGGGAACTCAAGGGATTGGGACTGAACGGCTGTGTAGCCGTAAGAAAACCACTAATCAGTGAGGCAAACCGGGAAAAAAAGGCTTCAATTTGCTAGGGAGCATAAAGATTGGACTCTGGAGCAATGGAAGAAGGTCGTGTGGTCTGATGAGTCCAGATTTACCCTGTTCCAGAGTTGAGAATCTTTGGGATGTGCTGGAGAAGGCTTTGCGCAGCGGTCAGGCTCTACCATCATCAATGCAAGATCTTGGTGAAAAATTAATGCAACACTGGATGGAACTAAATCTTGTGACATTACAGAAGCTTATTGAAACAATGCCACAGCGAATGCGTGCCATAATCAAAGCTAAAGGCTGTCCAACGAAATATTAGAGTGTGTGACCTTTTTTTTTTTGGTGGCGACTTTTTCTGGCCAGGCAGTGTATGTTGTCAGAAGGTAGAGACTTGATCTAAGTAAAGTGACATATCTCACTGAAGTTTCAAATGATGCTCAGGACAGCTAACAAAAAGTTGCCAATGTTTTGTTTGGGTTTGCAGTGTGAAAGAGGGTATGTGTCCTTACTGAACTGTGCTAATTACTGACATGAGGGAAATGTCAGCTAAATACATTGAGCCCTTCTGCTGTTTGAATTACAAAACAGACAGAATAAGGCAAAATAATAAACACAAGATAGCTTTAACTGATATTAGTTAGGCATAGGACCATGATTATTCACATTTATATAAGGCAGAGTGCAAATTCAGCTGCCATCAGTACGTAGTTTTTTTTTATAGACAAAAAGCTTGATACAGAGAAGTAAACAGAAAACTCAGGCATGAAGCAAACCCTCCAGAACAAAAAGGCTGAGACGTCTCATAGTGGCGTCTGAAATCCTCCTGGAGCATTAATGCCTCAACTGTTCATTAAGTAAGGGCTATGGCAAAGACATGTGAATCAGTGGCAGAGCTGATCAAATTCTAACAATGTCATTTCTATCATCTGCGTTTAGGCTTTGTCCTGTGATTTCTAGAAGCTACTTGAGCAAAGTGTGAAGTTACAAGAAGATGGAAATGTGCTGTGGTATCCTCCACTACAAGAAAATACTACCTAGCAATGGCACATACAATCTTTTATAGGCAGGATATTGTCTATCAAGGTATGTTTTACAATACAGTCCTCATGCTAAAAATGCAAAACAAAGTAAAGACAACATGCTTCGTAATCTGTTTTTTTTTTTTTTTAAGATTAAATTTCCACAATACAAGGACAAACAATAAATACTTGCATATTAGGTTACTTTCAGTTTCTAATTTGGCCCCATGCGTGGGTAGGTATGTGAGCGAGACCTGCGATGGACATTTCAGTCTGCCTCCTACCTTGTCAGTCCCGACTGGAAAAGCCTCCCTCAGCCCTGAAATGTATTAAATGAAGCTTGTGAAAGTTAAGTTGGGTGGTTTTTAGTTGTGTCACTTAAAAAAAGATTTCCCGGACTTCAATTTTTGGATCTATCATAGGATGAAGGGAGCAATAAACAGGACTCTAAGATCCATCCATATATTTCCAACCCTTCTTATCCTGAGCAGTGTTGTGGAGGAGCTGGTGCCTATTACAGAAAGCATTAGCCAAGGCAGGAACAATCCCTGGACGTATGCCAGTCTATCACAGGCTGAGCACACTAACACATAAACACATAACAGGGCCTATTTGGCAATGACAATTCAACCAACTTGCATGTCTACTGTGGGAATAAACTGGAGCACCCAGAGGAAACCCACGTGGACATGGGGAGAACATGCAGATTTCATGCAGGGAGCACACAGGATGCATACTGCTACACTGGATGTTGCACTGCACAACAGTGCTGCCTCAACTCAACTAGCATTTTCATTCAGAGACTTCATTAGTTCCTCACCAGTCCCTTCCGTTAATGGATCATATTTAATTCTTGCACTGTGAATGTCAGAAATTCTAGGTAGTGTATACTTCAAGAAAATTAATATACTGTTGATCAAGAATGATTAGTAACCTCAAATTATTATTAAAAATCTGTACAGTATTTAAGATGATAGAAACATACCTGGAAATGCCTTAGCTAGTTATCTGCTTTGTTATTTACAACATTTATATATTGATATATGCTGATATACACCAAAGTGAATATGTAATGGACCACAAAACTCCACCATAACAAACACACACTTTCGTCTTTAGGCTATTCAATATACACACAAGTTTCTTAAAGCATCAAAACACTACTCTCATGTTCCAATTGTCCTAGTTCAGCCAGTCCTCCAGCATTAGTAACAAAATTACTACAATTCCTGCAGAATACCACAAAAGCCCGACAATCTATTTATCATTTGCAAGAACATATGTAGTCTAAGGGGCACTGAGTGCCACCACCGAATACAGAGAACAAACGAGAAATGGGAAACGTTTAGTGCCAACCTATAAAAATAATACTGGAAAGTAGAGAATTCCAGAGTTTAGAGCCCTAAGGCTAATGCCTCTGCCCCCTAGAGTAGTTTTACAAATCCATGCAAATCATTGGAGACAGCAAAGTACATTTTGAATTTACAGCTATTTATTATTTTGGTACGGCAATGTTTTTAAAATTGGCTGCAAGTTTAACTGGAAGCCAATGTCCTCACTAAAAATCTTGAGTTACTGTATATGCTCATCCTACTTACATAGAAATATTAGTTAATGATTTTTGCCGCTGTGTTTTGAATTACCTGTAACAGTAGGAAAACCACTTGAATATCCCAAATTCTGTTTGAAGTGAATGAATAGTTTAGCTTCTCATGTGGTGTACAGTAAGGAACCACAATTACAAATATTTATGAGCTGGAAAAAAATAGATTTTGTAATGTGTATAAAAGGACCTTTTAAAGTGAAATTAGAAAATGAAAAAAAGAAAGAAAAAAAAACACTTTCAAATGGATTAGGCCAAACTGAATTCCAAACTGTTCCACTTAAAAGCCATTACGATTGCTTTACTATTTACACATTTACCACCATCCCAATTCTTGATTGGGTCATTCATTATGTCCAATGCAGCAGACCTTACATTTAGATTGAGCAAGCTGATAAATAAAAGCATAAATGGTCAAAAGACACTGTACTTCTTTTTAAACTGAAAGCTAAGGTCATTTTTACTCATTCACTGCTTCACCTTACCAAGGTATTTGTCCACTTAACAAAATGAGCTTAAAATAGTTTTTTTTTTTTTTTTTTCTGTGTTTCACCCCTATCAAGTACATACTATTGTACACTAAAAGATATAAAACCATTAAGCAAATCTGTGAACACAAATATAATTCTTAACTTTTGTAAATCCCAGAATAGTCCTGAGAATGTAACTTGAAATTTAAATGTTTACAATACTGAGCTTTCAAATAATTGCATTTTAATGTTAAACGGATATCCATCTTTTATAAGGTAATCTGAAAAAAATCATAGCAATGACAGCAGTAGTTTATCTCTCAAATCACCAAACTACAATTATATTTTAAAGGATACTCACAAACTTGTGAAGTTCTAAGGCTCCCAACACTCGGTAACAATCACCCACAAAATACAAGTACATCTGAAGGTGTCTTTTCTGCTGATTAAATGTCAGAATTATCTCTACATATATCATTTAAAATTTCTGCCCAAGGTATACACAAAAATGTGCCAAGTGCTATAAATGTATAAATAAAAGCATTTAAACAAAAAGATAGGGTGTTCACTTTAATATTAATGACGATATAGCCACAGCATGTTATACAAAAGTTTGAAAAAAATATTTTAGATTTGAAAACAATACACCAACACATAAAACTTTACTCTTTACAAGCTTTTTAAATTACAAAAAATATTTTTTTGAAACAGCATTCATTCAATATACTGAACACTCACTTGAAGCTCAGATGCTGACTAGATACAACACAATTTTAAGGAAACTTAGGATTTACATTAAATTTTCATTGGTATAAAATAGTTTCAGCTGTACTGTGATAATATATATATATATATATATAAGTCTAGAAAAGTATCATTCTGTATAGCATATACCCTTACATAAGGGAAACTACCTATTAAGGCGGCAGTTTGGACACAGATATCTACAGCAAACATTAAAATGCAGAAGTGATTCGAACAATGTTTCTTCATTTAATGAAAAATATTTTAATATTTAAAATATAAATTCTAGGCAAAATAATTATTCGTGGTTTCCAGTTTTATTTTACTGTTGATTAAACAGTAATATAATATCAGAGCTTTCCCCAAATATCCTGTACTGGCAAAATGAAGAAAAGAGGTAAAAACTAAGACAAGGTTGGACTGCAGAAGACAGACGCGAACCATTTCACACTGAGGCTTCATGGCATTCATTCGGCGTCTAATATATTGCATTTGTAGTTTAACAAGGCAGTAATTATTGCTACCTATCCAGGTTTGTATTTTTAAAGAGAGGGCCAGTTGCATGATTTTTGTTTTTGACTTGGAAGTGAATGCAGACCTGACATATACTACCAGTCAAAAGTTTTAGAACACTTCAGTTTTTTCAGTTTTATTGAAGTTATTGAGTTTAGAGTCAATGTTTCATGACATAAAGGCATAGAACAAATATACTGTACAATAGTAAATAAAGAAAAAAATAAGTCAAGGAATCATAAAGTGTGCACATTTTTTTATTCAAATTTTTAATTCAGAGTAGCCACCTTTTGCTGATACAACAGCCAAACACACATGTGGCATTCTTTCGATAAAGGAAATCAAATAAATATTGGTCAGAAAAGATCTTCCCAACACTGTTGCAGAAGTTCCCACAAATGTGTTACACTTGTAGGTTGCTTTCCTTTCACCCTTCTGTCCAGTCAAGTCCATCCCAAACTAACTCAATGGGGTTTAAGTCTGGAAACTGTTCTGGCCAATCCATGTTTTGAAGTGTACCTTCTTGGTTTTTTTTTTCTTTTAACGTAATTATAACATAGCCAGGAGGTATACTTTTACTAGACACAGACCAAAAGGTATTGTGTGGTGCTGCAAAGTGCTGTGGTAACCCTTTTTATTCAGAATGCAAGTCACTCTGTGCAAGTCACCAACTCGGCCTCCAGCAAAAGAACCCCAGACCATCACACTTCCTCCTCCATGTTTGACAGTTGGTGTCACACACTGAGCAACCATCCTTTCACCAACTCAACGATGTACAAACACCCTGCAGAATTTCAAATTTTGAGTCATCGGTCCAGAAGACTTTCTGTGCTTGGAAGCTGTTGTGCTGTGAGGCATCTATCATGCAGGCTGGTGACCCTCAGACACTTGTCTTCTGATTAGGTTGTGATTTTGTGTCTTTAAGATTTCTTCCTACCAGAGTTTCTTTCAGTTTCTGATTGCCTTTGGATTGAGTATGACACCATACTTACTGACACTTTCTTTATTTTATTTTTTTTTAATATAAACAATTTCTCTAAATGAAAGGCCTACACTTCTAAGGGTAATAATGCTTGGTATCATTTCATGTGTGAATTTCCCCTTGGGATTAATAAAGTATCTATCTATCTATTTGTTAATTACTGTTTTCTTGCTATTATTACTGGAATATTGTCCAAGTAGTACTTCAGAGGGTTTAGTAACACAATCTGTTCTAACTCTGCTTGAAGACAGACAAGAGGGTTTTAAAGTAATCAACGGAAGTTGGGACACCTGTGCAAACTGTATGCTTCAAATTGCAAGGCTTAATTTACATTAATTCCAGCAGAACACCTGTAGGTTGTAACCCATTAGTTGCTCCCTGAAGAACATTTGAAGAAAAACTGAGGTGTTCTAAAACGTTTTTACCAGTGGCATAAATATTGAGTGAATTATTAGTTACATTTAAATATCCCTTTCACCTTTATGCTCTTGAAGCTTTACAAATACATCAGATGGAAAAAATGACACTTTTATACAAAAAAAAATTGGAGGCATTAATTTTAGGGTAATGTATTTAGTGCAGCATAAACTACTTTAACATTCTCCAACGTTTACTGTAACAGTAGTTGTACCGTCTACTGAGGAACAAAGTTTGGATTTTTTAAAAAGTTGCATAAATGAATATTTATCTTTTTACGCATATTGCCAGAAATTCCTTTGGATCTATATACAATACAGACTGCATCAGTTCAACTTATGGCAATATGGTCTTGCTCTTTTTCACTTCATCTACAACTGTACAATAAAAGTTCAGTAGTTTCTAAAATTTAAAAACAAAATAAATCTGTACACAGTCAGTTGTACTATGTTCTCATTGTATAAAGCTCTCTGGTACTGGTACTATACCACTGATTTTCAACTGTTTAATAATAATTTTCTTAGAGTCTTCCATTATTAAACACTCCCAAGCACTGTGCTTTTAACTGAAAAGGGCAGAGTAGGCGAACACTATTTTCCGAGGACTATTTCTTCCACTCCCCACACATTCACACAGGCACACACATACAAACACACACAGATTTGGAATGTGATTCACTGGTGTAGCTCTTCAATTTCAGTTTCTTTTAATTTGGCATTTTCTCTCACTTCGTCAAATGTATATGTCTTAAGAATTTTTCCATTCTTAAAAACTGTATGAAGCAGATCCTGCAAAACAAAAAGAAACAGTCAAGAAAAAATACCAAGTCTGTGCTCCAACTTCTTTATTTATTTCAGGGCCATCTACCCTAATCAGGTGCAAGCTAAGAAACCAGCCCTGAATAAGTTGGCAAGCCTATTGCAGCATACCTTCACTCATCCTGTGCCTAATAAAACATTTAGTCTTTGGAATCTACTGTCTAGCCCAGTGGGGACACTCATTTAAGATTTGTTTGTTCACATTACTGTTCAAAAGTGGTCTCTCCACTCCAACATTAGTATACCTTTCTGTACTGTTCCACTGATATTATTATCATCACTTGTGCCTTCATTTAAAATTGAAAATTTCAAAATAAAATTTTATTACAAAAAAAAAAAAAAAAGGTTTTGAAAGGATTGTGTAATAATAATACAGACACAGCAAGTTAAAGGACTTTAAATCTGTGTGAAGCAAGTGTTGTTTAAATCACTGCAGAACAAATATAGCAAGCTGTGCTCTCTTAGGCAGGTAGTGAATGCCATGCCCTCTGCCCATCCATCTAGCCTCAGAATCAGCAGGGATGGGTATAGTGCAATGGGGAACTGTAAGTTTCTAAAATGTCCAGATTCTGGCACAAAAATCAATATTAAAACAGACCAATTAACAATGAAAATGTGCAATGTCTAAGATATCAATCGTTAAAATTTTCTCAAGAAATACACTGTAATCCTCTTCATGTCTGCATACCTCTCCATATTCCTCTAGATCTCCTTTACCCTCTTCAAGAGTAACAAAGTCTCCATTTTGCGTTCTGTGCAATGAAAGACGTCCTTTTTTTGATCTTTTGTTTGGATCTGCAACCGGGTCTTTAAACACATTAACCTAAAAAAACAAACAAACAAACACAATTTACCTCTTAACAGCCCTTATGTACCATATACACTGTAGCAGAGCAAGCAAAACATTGCCATAATAGCAGCTGTGAATATTACTATGGTCAGGGATGGAAATTGATAAGGCTTCCTCAACAACTGATGCTCTTACTATGATAGGCATAATTCATATGCTCTTTTAACACTGTACAAGAAAACACTTCTTAAACTTTTTTCTATTGTTTTATGAAGTACAGCATTTATTTTCATGTGATATCTTAATTACTCTAGTGTATGCAAAGCACTGTATAAAAAATATGAGGTGACTATATAACCTGTGTAATAGGAAACACTGCTTATATCACAGCCAGAGCAAAAAAACTACATAAATATCTTACTTGAGGGTGACTTGAATACATTCATCGTCAAAACAGTTTTTAAAAAAATCAAACTCACTGCCACCATGAACTCAATTATGGAATGGACAACGTTTTTAAGTAACTAGTAGCAATAGTTGATTCAGCTGTATAGGCATCCAAGTTTTGTGTACTGAGCCTGATTGGTGAGTCCTTCACAACTTATGCATGCATTTTAGGTTCCAAACTAAAAACAAGACCAGGCCTTGCCATTGACTGAAAGGCATGTTCTTAAAAATACAAATCAAAAAACTTTCTAGCAAACCTATTATTACAAGTAGCAAGATTAGGAATTTAAAAAACTATATACAACACAATGAACCAAGACAAAAACTTCTATACAATAGTGCAGTGTTTTTAATGCGCTATTTTTACATTGATAAATTTAGTCTGAACTTTGACAACACCACTTCAGCACTTCACACTAACTAGCCGCAAAGCTGCTGGCCTGTCTGTGCAGATGGACCAAACAGTAAGTGTCCAAACTAGAATGAGCACTAGCACTGAGTGAGTGAAAGGCTGGGGTTACAAGTGATGCCAATGGGAAAAAACTAACTGGCCCCCACTCTCCAGTTTGTTTTTTACTAATGTGTGATTGCTAGAAAGCAATTACATCTTGCCTGAAGAAGGGGCCTGAGTTGCCTCGAAAGCTTGCATATTGTAATCTTTCTAGTTAGCCAATAAAAGGTGTCATTTTGCTTGGCTTTTCTCTACATTCATAATGGCTAACACGGTACAACACCCTAGTACTATAGAAAGCAAGATAAACTCAGGCTTCAGCTATTGGACTTTTGTATTTATGGAAACCTGGATGATTCAGTGAACTATACTGGATTCTGTTATACCTCTAGGTGGCTTCCTTGTTTTTAGTTCAGATAGAACAACTGTACCCAGTAAGAACACAGGTGGGGAAAATTGTACATATGCAGAAGATTTCACGGTCATAAGTATTTTTAAACAAACAAAAGTTACTTTTCTTCTCTTACAAGTCTAACAATAGACTTAGCAAAATATTTAAGATCGCACTTATAAGGCTTAGCTCTGTCCCATTTTTGGCAAGTCAGATAACATCTGTTTTGTTCCTACTTCTTGCATATACTGAACTGCTGAAATTAAATCGTCAGTGAACAATGAAAAGTGTAGAAAGATGGTAGGGAATGTACTGACTGGAATATGCTCAATGCAGCAATCACTAAAGAGACATTCTAACAGAAAAAATACACTTATTTTTACATCTGGAAAAATGTCAACTATGTTCAAGTAGTAGAGAAACCATTTATGAACCATTTTTGTTCAGATCTGTGATGCAGCATTTCAAATCTAACAAAAATGAGACAATGAGAGAAACCAAGAACAGGCCCAAAGCTAGCATCAAAATAAAGATAATCTGATGTCACAACTAAGAATCATGTTGCATGTGGAAAAGTACACAAGCAATTACAGACAATGACAGCAAAGTCACCTTTATTTACAATGGTTTGTGGTTCCTCTTTATTTGTTGTGTAAATAATGTTTTTTTTTTGCATTTTTTTATATACTGTGTTAATCACTGAGGGAAAACTGTCTTGTTATGCTACATTTAATTTATATCTTTTCCTATAAATACATTAATCTAAATTTAAGGGGTTTACTACCAGCATTATTTGTAATATGCATATGCATATTCTTCTCACCGCACTCTTTAGTTGGCGCCATATTGCCCACATGCT